>NW_026855284.1:0-242625 GCF_026571515.1 Ruditapes philippinarum
GAAGCGAAATGTTCTGGTGATGTTCGTGCACAACTAGGGATAGTTCTGCTCTCCCCTGTAAAGTTTGGTTGATATTCAACCAGTAGTTTGACCAGTGAAGGCCGGGCAAGATATTTCTGCTTATAGCTCTGGCGGCCATTTTGTGCATCAAAGTGGAATGTGACCGTGATGTCCACAACTTGGGATGGTACTAATTACTCTTGTAAAGTTAAGTTGAAATCCCACATGTACTTTGACCTGTGAAGGATGGACAAGCTAAATGCGAAAGAACAGACAGACAGACAGACGGCGAAGGCAAATACAATACGTCTCCCAAAAATTTTCTTCATATTGTTTTGGTTAAAAAAAACATGTAATATTATGTTATTGTGCTATTTTATACTAATTTTGAAAATGATTACAGCCGGTAAGCTTACATATTCTGAAAAATTCAACATGGTGGCCATCTTGGATTTCGGCAAGCATGTTGGATATGCAAAATCCAGATCAAAGGCTTGAATTAGATAAATATGCAATACCATAATTTTTTTATACCATAGTTTTGACCACAGGTTACAAAACTATATATTGAAAAGTTAAGTGAGATTATAAATTAATCACCGGCTTCTATTTTTTTTAATGTACATGTACCTTGTGTGTTTGTTTTGTTTGTTTATATATATGTATGTCTTTGTATGTATGTATGTTTGTATGTATGTATTTATATGTGTTTCAAAATAAACGGGGTTACCATTTAAGGGCCTAAAAAAATACCATAATTTTAAATTGGTCTTATTTTATACTGTTCTGTAATGACGGCAACAGCTGAAAACTATTACATTCTGAAAATTTTTTAATATGGCCGCCATCTTGGATTTTGGCAGCCATCTTGGATTTGCACAACCTGGATCAGAGGCCTGAATTTTAAATTAATCTGTAATATAATGAACTGATGCTTTTTTATACTATTCTAGGTTATGCCTACAGCTGAAATACACAAATATTCTGAAAATTTTATATATGGCGGCCATCTTGGATTTTGGCGGCCATATTGGATTTTTAAAAAGTGGATCCCAGGCTAAAATGAATTGAAATACTATTTCCTACCACCATGCCAAGTTTCATGCTTTTCACAAGAGGTGCACAATTCACCCTATTTTATTCACGGATTTCTTGGACTATTAAGTGACATGAAACACGTGTGTCGAATTTTTATTTTGTTTAACGGAAAGCATGTTTAATAAAGATCCATGGGAGTATGCCATCCATTGATTAATTTTCATGTTATATAACTTGATTGCAATTAATATTATCTTAAGCAACTCCACTGACAATCGTTCAGACATTCTCTAAATGTGATATACATGTAAGAAAATATGATGCACGTGTAAGATCATAATTGTACGAGTTCTAGCAAATGTGTAAGTAATTTTATGAGCCGCGTCATTACAAAACCAACATAATGGGTTTGCGACCAGCATGGATCCAGACCAGCCTGCGCATCCGCGCAGTCTGATCAGGATCCATGCTGCTCGCTATCAGTTTCTCTACTTGTTATAGGGTTTTTAAGCGAACAGCATGGATCCTGATCAGACTGCGCGGACGCAAACCCATTATGTTGGTTTTGTCGTGACGCGGCTCATATATATCTTACTTGCGGGCTCTGTATGTGAATATCTTACTAGTTTCGTTCTGTGGTATATATAAATCTGTATCAATTATTGCGGAACCATTTGAATCAATTTGCCCTCCTTATACTTCAATTGTGATCCTGTGCATATATATATATAATAATAATAATAATAATTTTAAAAAAATATTGAAAAAAAATACATTAACCTCCCACCACCCATTCCCCCGCCTAAAACAATAAAAAGATCTATCTACCTATAAAGTTTCATGTTGATACCTCTTATAGTTTAAGAGTTATGTCCCGGACAAAGTTCAAAGTGTAAAAATGAATAAAGGGCAATAATTCAAAAATTAGGCAAGGCAGAGTTACGTTCTTATGCACTGCACACCTTCTCAATGAGATCTGTCTAACTACAAAGTTTCACGTTGACATCTCTTGTTGTTTCAAAGTTATGTCCCGGACAAGAAAAGCGGACGGACAGACGGACGGACAAAGCGGCGACTATATGCTCACCCTTTGGGGAGCATAAAAAATGCGCTATAAGAAAGTCATAGCTACCCGAATCTATTCTATTGGAAGAGCAGAAAAAAACACGTACCTCCCGCCATTGACTTACAAGCAACATGGTTAAAAAACCATACAAGAAAAAACAGGCTTGTTAGGTGCTGACATTAAATTAAGTATTCAATTACTATCAAATAACGCAAAGGTTTTGGTTACAACCAAAATCCCTTGATTGACCTGTTTTGTGTGACCCCCCAAAGAAAAGTACTTGCTAGTGAGATCAGGACAGAAACTCGCAAGAAGTCATACACAATTTTTTGAAAAAAAAAACATCGCAAGCAATGATACAGCCATACAACACCTCATCAACAAATTCGCCTTAAAGCAGCACGCCTACAAATTACTGAAAATTTAATTGAAAATCATGAAATGTTTTTTATTGTGAAGTGAACAAATAAAATAATATACACATTTTAAACGACATTTACAACCCAAATAAATAACAAAAAAGATGTTAAAAAATGCAAAAATAGCCCTTACTTCCCTACTTACGCAGTAAAAACGAAGTAGAAATATAGTGATCCCCCTCCCCCCGTAAAATCAGTCATGTATCGCAAATAACATGGAAATTATAACTTTTATCTTCGATCTTTTTACATTTTCTCTTTTCTTAAAATCTTAATACATTGTTCCCAAGTTTGATATTCTTGAAATATTTTGGCTCATCTTTGCACCTTTAATGCGACCCTTCATGCATACTGGTCCAAAGTGCATGCTAGGTATATTTTGTCTGAATAAATGCAGTTTGACAAGGTAATCCGAGACATCGCTAAGAAGGAAATTTCCGTAAAAATAGTATAGTAATAGTTCGCTATCAGTTTCTCTACTTGTTATAGGGTTTGTAAGCGAACAGCATGGATCCTGATCAGACTGCGCGGATGCGCAGGCTGGTCTGGATCCATGCTGGTCGCAAACCCATTATGTTGGTTTTGTCATGACACGGCTCATTTCATATTCAAGTGCAGGCTGACCTTCTGTAGTGTCTAGCCGGTAACGGAAATAGTAGCTTGACTGTGTAATAAACTGATAAAAATAAACCTTTTATTATTCTTTTTTACATTTTTTTTTAAATTGAAAAAAAAATGCAATTAGTGTGGCGTTTTTCTAAATAACATCTTACTTTGAATTGTTGAAAGAATTCAAACCTGCTCCAATTCACCAAGTAGGTAGTAGTAGTACAAAACTTTCGGGGAGGTAACTGGCGTCATGTCCCAGCTGTAATCATACATGAAGTATATACGTTCCGATTCCTCTCCTCTGTGAATAAAACCCCTCATACCATTGACCACCTGCCTCTAGTACCTGTGAAACAACGATTTAATCATCACATGGTCTGACCGCTGCCCTTCCTAATGATAAAATCATTATAAAGAAACTCATCTCAAACAGTAAAAAATCTTATACATTTAAATGTTATAACATAATTTCAAACTTAATCTGCGTTTTGTAAACACAATCCTATAAAAATAATAAAAGAAAGACTGACATTTGTTATGTACTGCTAAAAATACAAATGTATTTGTCTATGAACAGATGAAATTAATTTTAAGCTTCAACAGTGTTCAACTGTCAAATAAATAAAATAATGTAATCTATCATGGAATTTCGACGGCATAACTTTAATCATTTATTTAAACATAGATGCAAAAGAAAATTATTGAAACCTCAAAAATAAATAAATTAATAAATAAATAAATAAATTCAAACCGTGAAGTTGTGTCCTTCCCTCCTAAAACCACATTGGCTATGGACAAGTTACGGTAAATTTGCACGGAGTTTACATGATAACATGCCGCCCGAGGACAATATCACACGAATAGCCACCAAGAAAAAAACGTGCAACTTTAAGTTACATGTGTAAAAGTTCGAGCATGCTCAAATCACGTGGGTCGATCGACCCACATAACAAACCCGTTAATACTTTTAATACCCCAACCGTTCACGTGTTCGATTATTTAAAAAACACCATTTAATCCCCCCTTTAAAATTTGAAAGCATGTGTAAATTCCCGGGTATCTTTAAATTTTTCCCCATTTTTAAATTTTTGTTTTTGTTATTTTAAAAAATTTTTTAAAGTAAAACAATAAAGTTTTAAAGGGACCAAAATTTTTTTTTGGGCCCGCATGGGATGTTGGGAGTGTAAAATTGGGTTAAACCTCGTAAGTTTCCCATTAAGTTCTGATAAATTATTATTTAAGTAACCCTGAATTCCCAAATTTTCTCATTTTCGAAAAATTTTTGCTGATTCAAATTTTATTTTTTATTGAATCATTTTAACAGATTAAGGGTTACACTTTGGGGCCTCGATATTTTTCCCTGACAGTGCCATGTACGATATATGTAGGCGACTCACTCCAGAAGCCTGTTAGTTTAATTTTTTTAAAGGGACTCCACTGAGGCCCAAAAGTCCATAAAAATTGAATTTCTCAAAAAGATCACATTGGGCACTTAAAAACAGAAAGATATGCAAAAGATATTTAAGAAATATACTCAGGATGAACATTAATTAAAAATCGTATTTTTCTGCTTTTTAGCTCGATTTGAGTGAAAAGCGTTGTAACGTTTTTTTTTTTCTCAATTCTTGGATCTCTTTTTACAATTGAAAAATCATTCTGGAAAAACGAAAAGTGCGATTGATGTGAAATTTTGCACACAACTTATTGGTCAAGACCTACATCAAATGGAACATTGATGTGTAAAAAAACATTTCATGTCCCGTCATGTCAAAACACCTCAGTGGAGTCCCTTAAAAGCCATTAGATAAAGACAATACTTCATTCTAAAAGAAACAACTGGTTCTTTTACATATGCAAAGTGTAAAACACAATCACACGAGACGTCGGCCTTAAAGTTTCGTCGGACCGTTTGTTGATATTGTTGTAATCCGTGCCCCAATCCATGTGTACTAGTATTTGTTTCTTTTCTTGCTTGTATCTATAATTATTGTTTATATGAATAAACATAAACAATACAAGAACTGTCGGAGGACAGTAATGCTCAACTATTCGAAAAAGTTGTGGGTGTTTCATTTAGTATAATAATGCTTACCTATATGAATACATAAAATTGTTCGAAAGGCTTGTTATTAAGATGTTTTATCGAGTAAATCACTGCTTTATTATTTTGAATGCATAAAATTGTCCAAAAAAAAGCACAAACTCTTAGATACCAGCTTACAAGCAAAACCTTAACCAAGAATTTCTAAGCCGAAAAAAGGGCGTAATTATAAAAAAAGCAAATCAGAGTTATGGGACTTGTGCCAATCATGTTAGACAATCACAGAGAACAAGTGTGTGAAGTTTCAATCCATTCCCTTCAGTAGTTATGGAGATACCAGCTTACACGCAAAAACTTAACCAGGAATTTCTTAGTCGAAAAAGGGGCATAATTATGCAAAAAACTAATCAAAGTTATGGGACCTGTGCCAATTATCTTAGATTATCATTGAAAACAAGAAAGTGTAGTTACAATCCATTCCCTTCAGTAGTTTTGGAGATAACAGCTTACATGCAAAAAGTTTTCCAAGAAGTTCTAAGTCGGAAAAAGGGGAATAATTATGAACAAAAGCAAAGAGAGTTATGGGAATTATGCCAATAATGTAAGATAATCACAGACAACAAGTGTGTGAAGTTTCAATATATTCCCTTCAGTAGTTATGGAGATACCAGCTTACATGCAAAACGTAACCAAGAAGTTCTTAGTCGAAAAAGGGGAATAATTATGCACAAAAGCAAATCAGAGTTACGGGACTTGTGCCAATCATGTTAGATAATCACAGAGAACAAGTGTGTGTAGTTTCAATCCATTCCCTAGATACCAGCTACCACGCAAAAACTTAACCACAGGGACGCCGACGCTGACAAATGGGTCCATGCTGTCCGCTTACCAACTCTATTACAAGTAGAGAAACTGATAGCGAACATCATTGATCCTGATCAGACTGCGCGGACGCGCAGGCTGGTCTGGATCCATGCTGGTCGCAAACGCACTATGTTGGTTTTGTCGTGACGCGGCTCATTTTAATGCTGCAACAACTACTTTCATTATCTATAACACGAAGTTTAATTCATTTTGAACAATCTTATTAGAAAGTAGTGAATTTTTCTTATTTACATGATGTTTAACCTCTGCCCTCCCTCACCGCTGTGGGTTCGAATCTCGACAGGAACCTTGGATTCTTTCTTGTGTGTAAGCTATCCAGCTAGCTTACGGAACGTTTGTGGTTCTACTCGTTCGTCCCTGAAAATAAGTCACGAAAGGCACCTGAGGTCTTCCTCCACCAGTAAATCTGGAAAGTCGTCATATGACTTATACTGTGTTTGTGCAACTTAACCCCCACCCCAAAAAGACCTCCACCCTATCTCTTTTGTCATGAATTTGCTAAGCCTTAAGATTTTGGTATTTTGTTTGTGTAAGGAATCTCCTTATTTAACAGATAAAATTCATAACCAAATTGTACGCTAAGTCTTATAATTATTAGTTATGCACAGATTTAGCGGGCTGTTCCGGCTACACATCGTCGCTTAAAAACTGTATTGTTCTATCTCCAAATTTTTCAAAAACGAGTTAAATACACAATTTTGTCTGTAATGGACTGTTCTATCTCCTTGGCATGATATATTAGTGCTTCAGAGCTTCATAAATAAATTACAACGAAACCATCCTGTTCTATCTCCACAAATTTAGTATGTCGTGATAATTAGACTGTTCTAACTTACTGGACTAATCATATCATCGATAAATGTCACGTGACCTATGGGATATATGCAACATACTGTTCTAAATCCAAAATTATCGTATCAAAACATAGCATCAAATCACGTGATAGCAGGACACCCGCCATGTTGTACGAACATTTTGAGTTAGATGGTTTGTTGTTTATTTTATATATTAACACTAAATATAAGTATTGAATGATATTATGTATTCATTTATTCCCTCCAATCATTGACATTTTAGTATTAAGTCCTGTAAATTTACTGCATGTGATTAAACAACAAGCAAAACTGATCATGATTTGAAAGTAATTTCGGACGTGTTTTTTCGGATAGAAACAACTGTGATCATACAATTTCATCAACAAATTCGTAAAAAAGAAAATTTGTTATATGTTCTAAAGTTTCTTTAACGTAAGGTACATTCTGTCTCAGAAACCAATTATTTATCTTTATAACAGACACATATGAGTTTAAAAAATTGACTGTACTTATTGCCAATATGAAACAAAAGCATACGATGGTTTAGGTGACTGACCAATGTGGAATATTTTGGAAACTATAACAGAACTCCAAATATCAGGCTTTTGAAAGATTAAGATAAAAGCTTTTCTGGGGCAAAAAAGGCCTTTAAGAAAATTTATATATATTATACGTTTACATATAATATATGTTTTCGAATGCGTTAATGTTATAAAACTAATAGATTGCTTTAAAGTAAACACATTTTATACCAAAGACAGAAGGAGGAAAATATTCTTGTACGTATATTTTGTTTGTCTTGTAATTTGACTTTGAATTTCTAAATGAATATTTATATAGCATTATGTTTGTAATGTTTTTGTACACGAACAATCTTTAAATATGACATTTTTCAAATATAAGTCATGCCTGCTCCACCTTTAAGGTCTTTTCTAGCAAATATGTTTTCATTGCCTATTTAAGTTATAGAAACATTTTTTACATACCTTCAGTTATAAGAACATCTTACCAACACACACAGAACATGTAAAGCGCCTAACAAAATAATTACTACTATCTCATACTTTTGGAAGGAATTTGAATTTGACCATCTTTTGAATGTTCATAAAAAAATCTTGAAAGATTTTTACAGCATTCTAGAAAATTTGAAAGTTTTCTTTTCCCGTTTGCGGCTATAACTTTCTTTTTCCAGACATTGAATCACTTTGAATCTGGCGAAGTTATAAAAATAGATAAAATGTCCACAAAATTTATGTGGGTATTTTATCTTTATTTATTTAAATTATTTGTTTAAATGTCATTTAGTTATGTAATGGATTTAAGGATTTTAATAAGATTTCGAATGTCATTGTTCATGTAGTTAGATACACATTGTCTAAGAAATAGTGTAGTGTCAAAGTCAACTAGTCAATGGATAATTAGCCGAGAGCATTTTTGGCAGCCTTTTAAAGATGAAACATACTGTTTTATATGATATAAATCAATTCAACTTAAAAGACACAATGTTCTAAGTCACATTGAACACTCTGATTTTAACAATTTTTGAAAAAAAGTTACAAGGACTGTTCTATCTCCAAATGTTTTCTTAGGTTTTTAAGCAAGGAGATATTAAAATCCACATATCTTTAACGATATTAGGATGTTCTCTTGACATCACGGTTAGTAGTTTTTGAATTTTGAAAATCCGACAATAAATAAAAAAGTTATACAATACTAAATCTTTACATGCTTTTTTCTCCAAAACAACAAATTGGCACTTAGAACAAAACGTTTTTCAAGCGACGACATTTTTGACCAAATCCTGACATTGAAGTAACTAGCATTCTTAACATTAGTTATTTCCAGTAAAGTAAATAGCGTGTAATTTCTTCGTATGTCAGATTTTTAAAAATCCAAAGGACTGAAAGTACGTGAAGCCAGCAAAGCATAAAGAACTCTTTGATTGTTCATACGCAAAGCATGCGCCTAACTTCAACAGCTAACAGTCAAATTTAATTGCATCTTTTCGGCAGTATGAAACACATGAATAAACGTTCAGATTGCAGATAAATGGAAAAAGCCTCGTTGTGAAATGTTCTAACACTGATACAGGAAGCTGCATTTACTTGGAATGGCTTTCATTATACTGTATATCTAAGAACTTTATACCTTATTTATTGCAAAACATATCACTTGCATTGATAATATCCACAATCCGTCGTCTCTATGCCATCTTTTTACTGTAAGAAACTGATTATTATCAGTAATAGATATACGCTTAGAAGAGAAAAAAAGAAAGAAATAAACGATTCAAACAGCTCATAAGTAGCAACTTAGGTGCGACTGTATCTGTTTATGAAATTTAATATTTTCTTATTGGCGTCTAACTAAGTACTATACTGAATGAATTTTCATAGGCCTGTGTCTGTTTCACGCACACAAATAACGTTTAAATAAATGGTTCAATAAACTCTATTTGGAGACAGTTTATCAGAAATAGACTGACAGAATTTTTTAAAATATAAAGGCTTCTAATAGGACGAAATAAAGTTGACACAGACTAATATTTTTGAAGTATTTTCAAATGTTCATTGCAATAACGTCTCTGTTTAGAAAGCCTTGGCATAGGGAGCCATACAAGGACCAACACAAGGGCATACTATCATTTAATACGAAAAGTGGCAAGCGACATTAAATTCTTCTGTGAATTTATAATGCATAATGCAAAATCCACGTTCAAACAATGGTATAATACATTTTTTTATATACATTTTATTTTTTCATTTTTTTTGTAGTCTTATTAACCATTAATAATCTAGAATTGAATGACCTTTTCACGGGGAGAACTGGTATTTATTAACTTCAACTTCAAATTGTTTTATTGCATTAAACAAATACATGTTTATAGCAAGTACAAAATATATAAACACAGACAACACAAGTACATGGATTTTTTCAGAAGAGCCTTACAATCATATGAATAAAATACAGATCACATTTGATAGGATTAATTTCTAAAAGTGTTAGCATGATATATAAATTTGCTTAAACCATTAATTACAGTTAACGATGATTCAGACATTAAATTGATAAACTTTTGCTTAGTCGGCCATGTGTAGTAATACCGTTTAAGATATTTTTTTCTCAAATCGGAGAACTTCGGGCAAATAAGTTAAAATTGATATTCATTCTCTATTTGATTAAATTGACAATTTTCACAAAAAAAACGTTCATTTCTTGGAATATTACGATATCTTCCATATTCTATAGCTAAATTGTGTGACGATGTTGTGAATCTAGATAAGGCTATTCTATACTTTGGTTCTTTAATTACACTTAAGTATTTTTCTAAATCAAAAGTATGTTTAAATAAACTGTATGTATCAAGACGAGGTGAATTATTTATCAAGGTGTACCATTGTTCGTAAAACAAACTAGAATTCTGAATTTAATTGCTTTAAAATCTACCTGTATGCTATATTGGTTTTCCTATACAAATATTAATCCAGATTCATCTAATATTTGTTTAATAGTGTAAGCCCAATTTTTACCATTATAAGATTTCCATTGTCAGCATCAATTCTTAACATAGAATAATTTTTAAAAAGGATAATACTTTCTTGAAGCGATAATAACTTAATCCAATATTTAATCATAATTATTTTCCGTTGAATATACATAGGTGTTCGACCAAGTTCGCCATATAACGCTTCTCGGTTTGTGGATAAATTAGTTCCTAAAATTTTTCTACAAAATTTACATTGAATAACTTCGACAGCGGGTGCGATGTGTGATCCCCATACCTCCGCCGCGTAATTTAAAGATGATGACACGAGAGAATCAAACAATTTTATTTGCTGTGAAACGGGTAAATCTATTTGATTAAAGATAATAAACAAATTATGAAGAGCGAAAGACGCATGTTGTGCTATACGTTCCTGCGTTCTATTCCATTGTCCGTTTTTGAATAGATGTACACCTAGGTCTAAAAATCGCAAATTAAGATATATTTTAGCCACTTAGCTAGATAATTTTGACCATAATTTTCTCTATATTTAGTGTTGTAGACGTTATATTTGGCGTCTATATCATATTCTATCAATTCTTAGAAAATGAAATTTCTAATTAGAACTTGAGTTATTTATTTCATGAAGTGCGCATGTTTGACTGGCGCAAAATGTTTATGGTCTTCTTTGCTAATTGTTTTTGCATGGATCTTTTTCGTGGAATTGGTCGAAAAAGAAATTCATATTTAATCATTTAAGCTTGATTGTGGTTATTTGAACCATTCTCAATATGTGTTCCTTGGCAAAAATGTAATTGCTTAACATGTGGAAACCTAGACGTGGCCTGAGAAGGGTAAAACATCACATAAATGTGCGCGTCAGGCCACGTTAAGGACATGATACATGAACGATATGATGATATCTATTGAAACTATTTTAATAATTACCAATTCTTCGAAGAATACGTTTAGTTTGAAGAATACGTTTATTTAAGAATAAGTTTCAGATTAAGAATGAGACAAGATTACGATGGAATAGGAATGATTATTTCACATGTGATTAATGCTCTGGGTGATACAAAGACTTATGATGCAATTTAAGATGTTGAATAATCACAAAGACTTCTCTTCAAATAGATAATTGAGAGAAAAAATCCCTAAGGAGACATTTTTCCTTAAATATCAATTTTCCTATTCATTTATCCCCGTTAGTAGCATTTAATTCAGGTTTGAAAACTAGATTAATTATGATTAAACAAGGAATTATGTAAGCGTTCAAAATGATTGATTACAAAGACAATACTTCAAATAGATACTTAAGAGAAAAATCTCCGAGGGGATATTTTTTTCTGCTAAGTGCATATAATGTATGAATAATTACTAAACAATCGCAGTTGTGAGAAAAGAACATCAAAATACTAAATACGATATTAACCTATTTTGTTGTAGTGGAACATCAAATTTTCTTCTAGATGGATTAGTCAAAGATTGCAAAATAAAATTTTCTAAAATAAAAATTACATTTGGACGAGATATTAAGAACAGTATTTGCTTAAGAATGTAAAATCTTTTTCTAATAATACGCATATTATTGACGCATTCACCCACATTTGGGATAAACTCTGATGCGTACTGAAATATTGTTAGAACAGATGTTTGATAATCGTTTCAAGAAATTTCAACAACGCCCAATCTGTTTATTTTATTCTGAGCATTATGTTATATTTACGGTTTTTATTTGAAATATTAACTTTTATTTTGTAGTTTAAAAAAGGCACCTTTGAACAAAACGTCTGTCAGGAAAAAACAGCATTTCTTATTCAACAGAAATATATATTTTTTTCTTCTTTCTTACAAGAATTATATTTGTTACTAAAACAAAAGATGTTGGCAATGAGTTTAAACCACACAGGAATAAGTTGAATAAAACCGACATGCATCTCTTAGCTCCAGCAGGTGAGGTGGTTTTGACCCCTGGTGTTGCTTTAAGTTTAGAACTACCGCCAAAATCATCTTTCCTGTTTTGACACCATATGACCTTAATTGAAACAAAACAAACCCATTCCAACCGAGTCTGCAACTTTTTCACTTTTTTTACAATTGTTGCCATTGTTCACTCGAGATCTTTATTTATTAAGATGTGCTAACAGAACTGCAATTCAAAAGGACAAAAATACATTTTCTTTGAATGCCGACTTTATCGTAATTATTGTTTATATCTCTCCCATTGTACTTCTAGTTTCCAAATTATATAATGGCTTTTAGGGTTGCTTCTAAGTAAACCAGCACACGATAGAAAAGTGCAAAAGCATAATTTCTTATCCCTCAGGAAGTATTTACCAGTTTACACTATAATTACAAGACAAATTATGGCACTAATATTATATGGAAACTGTCTCTAGGTAATAGTTGAAACAAATAACAGTGTGTCGATTTGATACTTTTCCGATGTCTCATTTAAGGACTTCCGTGCTATGCAATTTATTTTTGTCTACCATGAGCAAAAGCATTTCTCTTAGACACAAGACTATTATAATATAATCCGCCATACATCGTTAATTTATATTGCTAAATTAATTTTGATTGATTTATATTACATTACGCTAAAGACCAACATAAATTGGAAGTCGGGAGCCTTAAAATTTTACTTAGTGAATAAAGAGACAGGTGAAAACATTTAAACAGCTTTATTACCAGATGGAGCCAATAGTTTGTTGCTTTCGTGCAAATGCTTCTACACCGTATTGTGTTTATTTATATCATTTTCCATGGTTCTTTGTGAGCGAGGAAACAATATTTCAAAATAAAATTATGTTTGTGCAAACTTTTATTTTGTCCTACAAAATATGTTTTATCATTTTTTCTAAAGATTTTTCCTTCAGGTATCATTTAGCCCACGCTATTGTAACAAAACTTTGCAAAGGTTTGATAGTCAACAACTGTTTAAAATTACAGACATATAAACCTTTTGACAGTGCCTTTACGACGGATTTACAAGACATACACAGTTGTATTTTAAATCAAATTAAAATCGATTAATACATAAATGTCATTATTTCAGTACAAGAAATTTGTACATTATCAAAAATTACGATGCCATTATCTATTGTCGGATATGTCAGTCAGACAGTAACACTTTAAGACGATATAATTTTGTAGATTTTATGTATTTAATACATTTGCAAATGTAATTCAAATATAGTGGCTGCCAAATGTTTAACCTAATTCTTCAATCCTATATGAATCTTTTTTATACGGGTAAACATTGCTCTCAATAGACTTGTTTTTTTCCAGACGTGGCCAACATTTAACGACACTGTACTTCTTTATGTCCTAGGGATAGTTACATCTGGCTTCTACCGGGTAAATAGCTATGTTTTGTTTTTTCATTTACCATTTTTTAATGATGTCTTTACTATAGGTAAGGTAGCTATAATTTAAAACTTGATATGTTTTGTAATAAGTATGATATTTTGTGTCGATATTATAATGTACTACTAGTCTCTTATTAAAAATATAATATTTGAATGGTCATGTACTAATTGTGGTTTTATAGAAGCTATGAATTTTAAATTGTGTATGTAAATAAATGATAATAAATTATAATTTAATAAATACATAAATAAATAAAAAAATGAATGAATAAATAAATAAATAGTACACTGTAAATCGCATGTACATTGTCGTGAGATCAATATCTTAAACATTTAATTTGAATATAGAGGATAAATAACGGAAATCGTTATCAAAGCAACGTCATTTTCGTCTTTATAATTCATTGAAATATTATCTGATTACCAATCAATTATTAAGGGGAAATTTCAATTTTTTATTGATGGTCGTAGGTCATTATGGCGCTTTAAGTACTGAATTAGATCGTTATATAGAAATAAAAACACACAGAAAACGTCATAATTTTGACCCATTTTTGTAGTCGTAAATCATCTTATGAATTGTAAAACATGGGGAAAACACAATAAATGTATTAGACCTTTATTATCCAGGGATGTTAAATTCGACATTTAATGTGCTTAATGTTGTTTAAATGTGCATGCATGAGTATATTACATCAATGTAAAACTAGAATAAGCAAACTTAGACGGTTTTAATCTGACTTAAAGAGAGAAAAATGTCTTTAAAAGACTGTTTATTTGAAATAATTTGGTCACTTTGCGTTAATAAATGCTTCAAAATAGTAAAAGGTATTTTCTACCAGTGTAGACAAATGTTCCGATTAAAGTAATATTGTAGGTATGGTATGATAATATTTCTATTTATTACATACTCATAAATGAAATATTGAGAAATATTAATTTAATAAAATGCGTTTTTTCATTTTCCGTATTTTCACAGTAAAAATTTATTTTTCACTGCAGTGAAACAATTTTTCCGTATTTTCACTGGTGTCTTGCCGGACTACTTTCTATCAAATTCTGCCAATACGCAAAATTTAAGGAAAAGTCTTTCAAATTTTAACGTCAAAAAAGAGCAATGTATATAATAAACAGAAAATTCAAGTTTTTTCTATAAATACATGATTTATTTTCATCTTGTGGCATGAAAATTATCATATTTCACTCGTGGCTACCGCCACTCATGAAATATTTATTTTCATACCACTCGATGAAAACTTGGATATCCTCTATATATTTATTACAATTATATCTCTGTTTAGAAAGCTTTGACATAGAGTGTCAAACAAAGACCAATTTATCGTGTAAATTGCAAAATCCACGTTGACATAATTGTACAAAACATTGTGTGTGTTTTTTTTTTACCTTTTTTCATTTTCCAGACTGTACTCTTTTTTGGCCACTACAAATCTAAAATGATTTATTCTTTATATTTACTGGTTTATATATTAAGAAGGCAAGTGATTAAAATACTTTAATGGCACGTGCATCAGTAAACCGTCCCGTTGAATTTCAATTATTTACAAATATATCACAATTGATTGATAAGCCATGTATAGCTATGGGACCATATTTTTTTTAATTTCAACATTCTACAAACTTCTGTCACTTGCTATCTAAAGACCATTTAACGTCAGCCTAATATCTCCATCATAAAGTAACATATATTTATTTGACTGCCATTATCTGGACCGTATCTGTTTGAAACAAACCAGACGCACCTTGTTGTAGATTTGGCAATATAATTCATAAAAGTTCTAATGTTAATGTTTTATTTGACGTGTATGTCTTACGATTAAAATTGTAGATTACAATGAAAAAGAATTTATTTTTCCTATCCATTCTAATAATTGAAATGTCACATTTGAACTTCACATATTCATAGACATAGACTGAATGTATTCTTTAGATTCTTTAGCCGTTATGATAATCTCAAACAAATGTTTCCTCTCTAATACATAAAGGATATTCAAGTTTTTATTTTCTGTAAATACAGAAAGTGGTATGAAAATATATATTTCTTGAGTGGCTGACGCCACGAGTAAAATATGATAATTTAAATACCACAAGATGAAAATAAGTCCTGTATTATAGAAAAATTTTGTTTTTTTAATAATATATTGTACATTTTCTCTCTCTTTTTAAAAATACAATTTGAAAAGCTTCCCCTTAAATTTTGTATAATGGCTAAATTTAGAAGAAAGTACATGTAGTCCGGCAAGACACCAGTGAAAATACGGAAAATATGTTTCATTTTTACACTGAAAAATCCATTTACAGTGTATAAAGATGTTAGCTATTGTAATTATCTTGCTACCTCTTATTTTTACTAAAGCATCAACTTAACTTTTATTTATCCTCTTTTGTATCTTTTAATACAGGTTCAAGATAAGATTAAAAGAAGGAACAAGTAACTATGTTAGATTTCAAAATGAATAATTACAAAGACAAAATACTTCAAATAGATAATGGAAAGGAATAATCCGCAAGGGGACATTTTTTCCTGCTCAGTGTACATAATGTATAATTAATTACAGAATAAGATCTTCAATGCGAGAAAAAAACTCAAGAGAAAGCTCAAAATCATATTGACCTATTTTTGAAGCGGAACATCAAATTTTATTCTAGATGGGATTGATTGCAGAATAAACTATTCCAGAAAACTGCATTTGACAGAGACATTCAGTTCTAATTTGCTCAGGAATGTCAAATACTTTTATAACTATTACTTACTCGCATTTGATTGTATAAAGCAGCACTTTGTCAGAATGGAAACTTTGAAGGTTGCCAAATGCGGCAAAAGTGAGCGTTACAGGCTCCGTTTAATTGACCCCGTAAACTGTATTTTTGTAGAGGAGCACTAACTTTACATAATATTGATTTATTTTATTATCAATTCTGACCACAACTTAATCCAAGGAAACATGATATACAAATCACAGGCACGAGTATCAGACCTGGGAAGAAAATATGATCAAAAAGCTCTGTGTTCATCTTAAATGTGTCAAAAAAATAAAAAAAAATAAAAATAAAAATAAATAAATAAATTGAGCCTCGTTAAATACAAACAATAAATTAGGAGAAGGCTGGAAATTCGAGTCTACGAGCAAGGGGTTCATTCCCGGGACGTTGTAAAAACAATTGTCCAGATAATTAAAAAACCTTTTATCAGTCTTTCACGTTTGTATTTAGCTTCCAAATGAGACCGACCCCGAGTCTCTTACCCTTCCCGTTCATGAAATATCTATCAGCAAACGAGCGCATTCTTGCTAAAACTTCCAGGTAGACAAAAAATGGCACAACAATTCGGTACGTAAACATAGACTAATGCATGTTTGTAAGCCGAGTACGGGTCAAAATCACTTGAATTTAATAAATAATATTACAAAATACATTAAATGGGACAACTCACAACCGACTGTAGCATCTAATATATGCGAAATTCGAGTTTCAAACCTTTCAACGGTCTTTCAATTGCTTTCTTTGGTAACCCATACAAAACTAACAGCTTTAGCCGGTGCTAGGTGACGTCAGTGGTGTTGAACTTTTCAGTATTTCTAATACATCTGTCTTCTTGTGGCTCAGGGGTTGTCTTTAAGGGTTGATGCATCAGAATTACAGCAACCGTTTATCATTGAGCGATCTTAAGAATCAACTAAATGGATTTGAAAAACTGGAGTCTATGCATCTCTTAGCTGCAGCAGGTGAGGTGGTTTTGACCCCTGGTGTTACTTTAAGTTTGGAACTACCGCCGTTAGCCAAAATCATTTTTCCTGTTTTGATGCCATATGATCTAAACTGAAACCAAACCGACAAACAAACCCAATCCAACCTAGTCTGCAACTTTCACCATTTTTGTTGACATTGCTCACTCAATATCTCCATTTATTAAAATTTGCAAATAGAATTGTAATTCAAAAGGACAAAAAACACATTTTCTTTGAATGCCGACTTTATCAGACTTGCAGTTTATAAGTACAAAACTGATCTATCCCATTGTAGTACTAGTTTCCATAAAATAGAGCTGCTACTACTTAAAACAGCACACGATAGAAAAGTGCAAAAAGACAAAATAAAATGTCTTATCCCTAAGGAAGTATTTATCAGATTACACTTACCACATGCGCCTAACTTAATTGTATAATGACTATCATAGGGCTATGAATTAAAGGTAATCATCCAATCAAAATCACAATATTTCTGATCTATTCTAATGTTTATTTATTAATGTTACCAATGTCCAGTTAGTCTGTACAAGTTAAGGCCTAATATGATGAAAACCGGGAGTACGAGGACTTGCGTACATGTACGTAATTATGACTAAAATGAGAGCATTGACACTTCTAAAAAAGTAGTTTGTTGGATAAATTAAAGGTTATATGTTTAAAATATATATTCATGTTGGAGTAGTGTTATCTTTATGTCGGACATATAAACATGTAAGTAGGGTTAATTTTTCGGTAAATTAACTCGCTTCATAAGTTGAATACCCTACAAGGGCAATGATCGTCGAGTTCATCATCGTTTTTGGAGGTAAAAAGTGATTTTGTCGGCGGCTGTTTAATTGTGAACAACAAATGGATCGCTATCTACGATTTTTTTAACACTTTCCCCCATGAGCATATTGTGAAAAATAGCCATTTTCACTGAAAAGCCTCCTCTAACAAGTTCAAACTGCTATGAAACTATGAAAAATGCTTTAATACTAATCAAACTTGGCACAAATGTTGACTGGACCATTGCCTTTGTAACAACATGCTCAGTCTTAGATTTCCTGTTACCATGGCAACGAGGGGACATCTCAAAATTGCCAAAAATCACTATTTTGCCTCGATTTTTTCCATCAAAATTTAATTCAAAGTGCTGCAACTTCTCAAGGGATTGAGATAGAGTCGAGGCTTTTCAGCGTTGGTTACACGTTACCTTATGATCGACCTGGGGTCATTTTAAGCCTCTCACAAGTCCAAAATTTTCTTGGCGATGAGGGGGACTCCGCCCCCTTCAAACCCCCCAAACAGAAGGGGGCACATCCCCTTTCTGGCAACCCCCTGATGTATCTTTTGGATGGTGGTGGGGGGGGGCCGAAAAAGTGCTCAATTTTTTAGGCAACATTTCTAAATAGGAATTTTTTTTTACTATTTCAGGCCTAAAAAGGGGGTGGGGGTAAAAAATGCGTTGTTTCGCGTATATATGAGGTAAAGGGTTAAGTAGTTCATTCACAATATGTACGTACATTCAAATCATATTACGAGCAACACCTTAATATCCTTATCATGAACTATCAACAATTTACATAGAGATACATGTACGTCACTTCCGGTTTGTGATCGCACCTGCATAACGATTCTGTCTGATACCGGACTTTGTAAGGGTAATGCTAAGGCAATTACCGATAAATTAACGCTTAAATTATGCAAAATAAACTTACTGAAGTTTGTTCTACACGGTCAAATATGAAAATTAGTACGAAAATATGATGACCACTCACCTTTAAGAATCTAGAATTGAATGGCCTTTTTATGGGGAGGACTGATATTTATGTAAAGAACGGCAAGTGATCTATCGCGTATCTCCTTTAAGGGCACCTTTCCGCTGAATTTGAATTATTAACAAATAGATCACCACTAATTGGATAAGCGATATTTATAGCTATAGGACTTTTTACAAATTGAAGATTCCAGAAACTTCTGTCACTTTCTATCTAAAGATCATTTTACGTCAGTCTGATAAATATGTAAGACCATCACAAACCAATATCAAATATTTATTTGACTGCTTATGTCTGGATCATTTCTGTTTGAAACAAACCAGACACACCTTGTTGTAGATTTGTCTACATAACTTAATCTACGGGTTTGATGTTAATGTTTTATTTGGCGTGTATGTCTTAAGATTAAAATTGTGGATTACAATAAAAAAGAATTGAATGTTTCTATCAATTGTAATTAATGAAATGTGACATCGGAACTTCACATATTCATAAACATAGACTATGAATGTATTCTTTGGTGGTTATGGTCATCTCAAAAACTTGTTTCCTCTTCAATACATAAAGGATATTCAAGTTTTTTCTTCTAAAAATTAAAAACAAAAATATTTTCATCGGGTGGTATGAAAATAAATATTTTTTCATGGGTAGCTGTAGAAAAAAACTTGTTTTTTTGTTCACACACACACACACACACACACACACACACACACGGCACACACACACACACACACACACACATATATATATATATATATATATATATATATATATATATATATATATATATATATATATATATATTATATATATATATATATATATATATATATATATATATATATATATATATATATATATATATATATATATATATATATATATATATATATATATATACAATTTCAACGTTTTAAACATTACATATTTGAAAACAACAAACAAAATGTTAGCTTTAGTAATTATCTTGCCACCTCTTATTTTCACTTTAAACATCAAATTTTATCTTTTATCTATCCTCTTTTGTAGCTTTTAATACGTACGGGTTTAAGTGTAAGATTAGATTTAAATGGAAAAAGGAATCATGTAGGAATTAAAAATGATTAATGACAAAGACAAAAAACTTTAAATATTTAAATAGATAATTGAGAGGAAAAATCCACAACAAGTGGACATTTTTTTCCTGCTCAGTGCACATAATGAATGATTAATTACAGAATAAGATCTTCAAATCGAGAGAAGAAAAAAAAAACACTAGAGAAAACTTAATATCATATTAACCTATATTTGAAGCGGAACATCAAATTGGATTCTAGATGAATTGATAAAAGATTGCAGAATAAACTATTTAAAAAATTGCATTTTGCAGAGACTTTAATTACGTATTTGCTCAGGAATGTCAAATGCATGTACTTTTATAATTATAAATTATTCGCATTGGTTGTTTAAAGCAGACACTTGTCAGAAAAGGAGCTGTAAAGGTTGCCAAATACGGCAACAGTGAGTGTTACAGGCTCCGTTTTATTGACCCCGTAAATGGGAACACAAACAGTGCATAATATTGAAATACATTATTAACAATTTTGAACACTACACAATATATTAAAAAGTTTGACCACTACATAGACCAAAGAAACATGATATACAATAATTATAGCCCAGTATTTAATGCCTGGGCTAAAAAATCGTGTTAAAGATAATTTAAAGTCATCACTAAAATAATTTTATTTTTGACACTTTGAAATAGCAGCATTTTAAATACTCTATGTGGATTTTTTGTTTGTTTGTTTTACAATATTTTATACATGTACAATGTAGATAATATATTTTCTAAATCCAATAAGTGGTCTTAAAACCAATTATTGACATTAAAAAATAAAATGTAGACATTTAGTTATTAATGAAACATCTTTCAATAAAGTTACAAGAAACATCGACCCTTTTTATCTTGTGTAAAATTTGCGTCATTCTGATGGATTGCTTAGGTATTTTCATCACAAATTAAGATATATTTTACAAATGGGTCTTTATCATTTGTCAGGAAAACCAAGCCACTTTGCTAAAGAACTGCCACCGTAATTTTCTCTATATTTAGTGTTGTAGACGTTTTATTTGGCGGCTATGTCATATTCTATCAATTCTAAGAAAATGAAATTTCTTATTAGAACTTGAGTAATTTATTTCATGAAGTGCGAATGTTTGACAGGCGCTTATGCAAAATGTTTATGATCTTCTTTGCTAATTGTTTCTGCATACTATTAGATCCTATTTCGTGGAATAGGTCGAAAAAGCATTTCATATTTAGTAATTTTAGCTCGATTGTGGATTTTTTAACCATTCTCAATTTCTCAGTATGTGTTCCTGGGCCAAAATGTACTTGCTTAATATGTGGAGACAAGGACATGGCCCGAGAAGGGTAAAACGTCACATAAATGTGCGCGTCAGGGCACGTTAAGGACATGATACATGTACGATATGATGATATCTATTGAAGCCATTTTGATAATTATCAGTTTTGCCAAACATCAATATTATCCTATGCATGTTTTCCCTTTCAGTAGCTTTTAATACAAGTTTAATTTTAAGTTTAAGAATAAGTTTAGTTTGAAGAATAAGTTTAAATTTAGTTTAAGAATAAGTTTCAGATTAAGAAAAAAGTTTAAGTTTAAGAATGAGACCAGATTAAGATCTTACAGGAATGATTATTTTCATGTAATTAATGCCCTGGATGGAACAAGGACTTACGATGTAATTTAAGATGTTGAATAATCACAAAGACTTCTCTTCAAATAGATAATTGAGAGAAAAATCCTCAAGGAGATATTATTTCTTGCTCTGTGCACATAATGTACAGTAATGATTAATTACTAAGCAAAATCTTCGTTGTGACAAAGAAAAACAACAAGAAGATTAATATCATATTAACCTATTTTTGTAGCGGAAAATCAATGTTTCTTTCAGATGATTAAACCACAGATTGCAAAATAACCTTTTCTAGATAAAATACGTTTGAACGAAATATGAAATATTTGTTCAGGAATGTCAGGTCTGTTTTATTATCAAAGCATCTTATTGTTTGTTTTATAAATAGCCAAACTGGAATCTGAAAGGTCACCAGATTTGTCAAAACTGAATAATACAAGCTCGGTTTGATTGACCTCTTACATGAAAGGTAGTGTAAATAGAAAGTTACTGTCCACTTTTACGGTTTAAAGAGAATTCAACATATCAATTTAAGATAAGTTTCAAAGTCACGCATGTATAAAATTGATCATTGGCGACGATGCTATACCTTTAATGTGAACTTTCTTAAAACGTTTGAATTAAAATGGTGTATTATACCTTTAAATAGATGTAGGAAGCAAAGTTAGAAGTGAACATCATTAAAGTGTTTTTTTTATAAATCCAATCAAGTAACTTTAGGTAAGTTTTCAAAAATACAATTTCCGCAAACATTTACTGTTTTATAATAGCATTCCCATCAATTAAGAACCAAACTCTAATAAAAGTACACATTTTCTGCTGTACCAATACTTGTTTCCTAAAAGTGTTTCATTCTTTGTCTGAGAGTGTTGCCTTATTGATTAGATCATGAGACAGGTCTATCAGTCTTGACTTTTGGGTGACTATTGAGTAATAACAGCACATGATAGAAAAGTGCAAAAGACAATATACCCTTCAACCTTATGAGTTATTGATCAATTTATACTTTAACTACAAAACAAATTACGAAAACATCTCTAGATGATAGTTCAAATGAATTACAGGATGTCGATTTGAAGCTTTTCCGATGTGTTTTGTTTAACATTTAAGGTCTTCCCTATCGTGCAATTTATAGTTGTTTGCAATTATTATAACATTGTATCAGCTAGATGTCAGGAAAATACGACTTACACGTATGCTTTTCATATAGCACACATTATTTGTGTCGACAAAAATTAAAAAAGTCACTCCCAAAGCACGTCTAAACGGCAAAATTGAAAATGTTGCAGACTCGGTTTGGTCGAGCCTGTTCATGAACAGTATTGGACAATACAAGTTACCTTCCACGCTCCATCGCACTGTCTTTATCAGAATTCAACATTTTATATGAAATGATAAAATTTGAATTTAGTAACTTTCGCAGATGTGTTAATACGGCGGTCATCATATAACGTTCAATGTGACAGGTGAGTGTTACTCGTACATTCAATCAGAGATGTTATATTTCCGATCCTTGTAGATAATCGTTTAGCACGACATTATTGTTGTGTTTGTGATATTTTTAGTTTTAACTATTTGGCATTTTCTAGTTGGGTGGTTCCAATATCCCTACTTGAATAATGTTGAATATCCCGTAGGATAGGTTGCCTGCTTTGTAATTTGTTTTTTTGACGTCTTATCTGTGATAGGCAGGCTTCATAACCTCCGTTCCCCTTTCAAAATTCCATTTTATTTAGTTCCGCCCATTGTTTTTCGTTTAGGGCGAGCTTTTTTTTACTTGGGGACCATACGCCGTTTTTCATGGAATGGCACTACTGTGTCACATTGAAGGTTCCATGATAACCGCCGTTTGAACACATCTGCGAATGTTTCTAAATTCAACATTTTGCCATTTCATGTTTAAATGTTGAATTCTGCTTAATCCGGTGCTAGGGGCGTGGACGGTAGTTTACACTTGACAGTACCGTCCATGAACAGGCTCAATCAAACCGAGCCTGCAACATTTTCAATTTTGACGTGTTAGGGCTTTTTAATTGATTCATTCTGTTGCTTGAATATCAATTTCCCTTTACATTTTTCCCCTTTAGTACAATTTAATACAGGTTTCAGGACCAGATTATATAATGATTGAACATTAAATTATGTAAGCGTTCAAAATGATTGATTACAAAGACAACACTCCAAATAGATACTTAAGAGAAAAAATCTCCTAGGGGATATTTTTGCTGCTAAGTGCATATAATGTATGATTAATTACTAAATAATCGTCATTGTGTGAAAAGAAAATCAAAAACTTAATACGTTATTAGCCTATTTTGTAGTGGAACACCAAATTGAATAGATTGTTCAAAGATTGCAAAATAAAATTTTCTAAAATAAAAATTACATTCGGACTAGCTATTAAGTACAGTATTTGCTTAAGAATGTAAAATCCTTTTAAAATAATTATACGCATTTGATTGCCGCATTCACCTACTTTCGAATAAACCTGATGCAGAAGTGTTGTTAAAACAAATGTTATGAAGCATCTTTTTCAAGAAATTTCAACATCGCTCAACCTCTTTCTTATTTCGAGCATCACGCTGTGTTCAAGAATTTTATTTTTGAAACTTATGTTTGGTAGTTAACATGATGGAATTAAGTTTAAATCCCACGGGCATAACTGGTATCAATTTACTCAAGAAGTGACAACTGAATATTAAAACACAGTTTCTTTATCTTAAAATCGTACGCGTGCATGTAATCCTAACAAATCTAGCAACTTAAGCCGGTGCTAGGTGTGTCAACGGTGTGAGCCTTTCAGTATCTCTAAGATCGTAAGGGACGACTAAATGGGTTTGAATTACTGGAGTTTACTTACTCATCTCTTAACTCCAGCAGGTGAGAAGGTGATGACCCCTGGTGTTTTAACACCCGAGGTTAGCCAAAATTATCTTTCCTGTAACACCCTAAGTAAGCCAAAATTACCTCTCCTGTTTTGGCGCGATATGATCTTAATTGTGTTGGTACGCCTTAAAACCAACAAACAAACCCAATCCGATTGAGTCTGCAATTGTTGTCATTTCTCCCTCAAGATCTCTATTTTTAAGATTTGCAAACAAAACTGTAATTCAAAAGGACAAAAATACATTTTCTGTGAATGCCGACGTCATTAAAATTGTAGTTTATAAGTACGATACATCTCTTTCCCATTGTAGTACTAGTTTTCAAGTTATACATTGACTTTAAGGTTGCTTCTAAGTAAAACAGCACACGATAGAAAAGTGCAAAAGCATAATTTCTTATCCCTCAGGAAGTATTTTTCAGTTTACACTATAACTACAAGACAAACTATGGCACTTATATTACATGTATATGGAAACTGTCTCTAGGTTATAGTTGTAACAAATAACAGTATGTCGATTTGATACTTTTCCTATGTCTTTTTCTTCAACATTAAACCTTTAAGGACTTCTGTGCTATGCAATTAATTTTGGCTAACATGAGCAAAAACATTTCTCTTAAACACAAGACTATTAAAATGTAAACCGTCATAAATCGTTATGTTTATATTGCTTAATTAATTTTAATTGATTTATATTACATTACGCTAAAGACCAACATAAATTTGAAGTCGGAGCCACAATACTTCACTTGGAGAAAATTACTTCTGCTTGAAGCAGACGTGATTTTGTCTACTTTGTTTCTTAAAAGACAGATGAAAACATTTGAATAGTTTTAATACTAAATGGTGCCAATGGTATGTTGCTTTCATGCAAATGCTTCTACACCGTATTTTGTTTATTAATTAAAAACTTGGTATGTTTTATAATTACATGTAGTATGATATTTGTGTTGATATTACAATGTATTGCTAGTCTCTTATAATTCAATGTTTGAATGGTCATGTACTATTTGTGGTATTATGAGAGAATATTAATTTTAAATTGTGTATATACACGAATGAGACTAAAATAAATAAATAAATAAATAAATGAATAAATTAATAAATAAATAAATTAATAAATTAATAAATAAATAAAAGGTACATTGTAAATCGTCTACATTGCAGTGAGATCAATATCTTAAAATAAAGGATAAAAAACGGAAATCGTTATCAAAGTAACGTCATTTTCGTCTTAATAATTCATTAAAATATTTTCTGATTTCCAAACAATTAATCTTACAAGCTATACATACCTCAAATGAGACACATGGGAATATTTAAGGTTAATTGATGGTCGTAGGTCATTATGGCGCTTCAGGTTCTGAATAAGATCGTTATGAAGAAATAAAAACACACAGAAAACGTTATAATTTTGACCCATTTTTGTAGTCGTAAATCATCTTTATGAATTGTGAAACATTCGGAAAGACAATAAAATCATTTGGCTTAGCTGTTACGTTTTCATTATCCAGGAGATGTTAAATGCGACATTTAATGTGCTTAATGTTGCTTCAATGTATATTGCATCAATGTAAAGCTAGAATAAGCAACATTGTCGGTTTAAATCTGACTTAAAAAAAATGTCTTTAAATGAGTTAATCGGATACTTTGCGATAATGAATGCTTCAAAATAGTAAGAGTTATTTTCTAGCAGTTTAGAAAAATATTCCGATTAAAGTAATAATTTAGAGATAAGATAAATTATATCGTGTTAAAGTGTTTCTGTCTCATTGACATATCCGACCATAGATAATGACGTCATAATTTTCTGTAATCTACAAGTACTTGTACTGAAATAATGTCAGTTAGTTAGGATATAGAGGATATTCAAGTTTTTTCTATAAATACATAAATTATTTTCATCGAGTGGTATGAAAATAAATATTTCATGAGTGGCGGTAGCCACGAGTGAAATATGGTAATTTTCATGCCACAAGATGAAAATAAATCATGTATTTATAGAAAATACTTGAATTTTCTGTTTATTATGTACATTTTTTTCTTTTTTGTGATAAAATTTGAAAAACTTTCCCTTAAATTTTGTGTACTGGTAGAATTTAAAAGAAAGTAGTCCGGCAAGACACCAGTGAAAATACGGAAAATATGTTTCACTGCAGTGAAAAATAAATTTTTACAGTGAAAATACGGAAAATGAAAATACGCATTTTATTTCATCAATATTTCTCAATATTTCATTAATAAGTATATAATAAATTTGTATCATCAGCAAAACTGAAGCATAATGATCACGACGGACATTGATAATATTATCATAAACAAACAAATTATCTATGTTTCAAAAAACTTCAAAAGAATGCATCCAAAAATTTCGATTTGAAATTATTTTATTTATAAATAATAATTTAGCATATCAAATAATGAAATTATTTGTTGAGACTCTCTCTTTCTTTTCAGAAATACAAATAAATTTGGTAACAAAGAAAAAAAACTTGCTTCAAAGATTGAAGCAAACGCTTTTAATATACTCGTACTTGTTGTTAAGCTTACAGTAAGTTTAATTTTGGGACTCTTTCTCAAAAGATCGTTTTATTTTTATTCCCAAATATAACATTTTTTGGTTAATTCGAGATTAATGTTGTATGTACCATTTTTCATGATCTAAATGGGATGTGTCTCCTGATAATTCAGAAGGATTTTAAAACATACAACATAATTTCACGAAATAAGTTTTTTAGAAGCATAAACAAGATTTTGTTTAAATTTTTATGATTATCGTCTTAAATAAAGCAATATGGGGCTAAAATTGGAAGCATAGATATTTGTATTGGGCAATTTTTAAATATTTATTTCAAATTATTTATTTTATGAATAATTTATGTATGTTTACATGTACAAAATTGAAGCAAAACGAAATATCTCTAGGGTCAGTTATTAACGAAATATATCTATAAAGTGTTGCGGGACTTTTCTGATCCGTCAGGCTCATTGATTTAGATACGTCTAGTGTTGAGGATTGAGTTCGGCTTAAGCCGGTGCCGGGGAGGGGATGACGTGAGTTTGCTGACTTTCAACTCTGGGTCTCTCCCTAGCTATGTTATATGTTCGGAACCTAAGATAATGATGGCCATTCAATAGAACAGTTCAATGTTGACAAATAATTTTAATAATTATGATCAGCTAATTTTAACAAATAGCAAAAGCCACGAGGAATTAAAATGCTAAAAATTATTTGTAAGCGTTGATCAATATTAGGCTCGTTTTACGCAAATTTTGTCACGTAATAGATTGTTTTGATAAACAATAAAGTCAAAAAAGTATTTGATTGATATTCTTGCTTTACAAAAATCATAAAATTAAAAAAAGAACTAAAAATCTACAAACCATTCTGCCTTTTTTTTAAAGAAACAAACTTATAATTTTAAATGATCATAACTCATTGCAATTTGAATTATCTGTACTGCTAGAGGTGAATAAGTCGATGTTAAAATTGCACTATCTAAAGACTGTATTAAATCAATTTGTGTTTAATCATGGTTGAATCATATAAATACAAAACATACGTTCAAAACTTAAAATCAACATTTCGTAATTCGAAAAAGTATCATTGTTTTGGAATTATTTCTTGCAATAAAATTGTCTTTCTTGTTCTATCTTTGCCCGTAGTTATCATGATTTCTGAAGTTTGTTGATGAAAGTAAAAATTTTAAATTGAATAAATTTTATTAGTATTATTATAGAGAATGTTTGGAACTATTTTCGGTTATTTTTAGTACCGTTCAACAGATAATTGTGCGAAAGGAGAAAATAAACATTTGTAATAATTATATATTATCGTTCAAACATTTGAAGTTAATGACTACATTTTTGTCCGTAATGTTCAATATTAATAACAAAACTGAACTCTTTTAAACTATAACGAATGTTTACAGATTTAAACTCATCAATTTAAACTATACAAAGAATGAAATACGATATTTCTGTTATTTTAATATTCATTACGCAATATTCCTCAAATTTAACATATTTTGTTATGTTTTGAAATAAAATCAGTCATCCGTTTAATAACCCATTAAGGCGTTCTTTAAGTGAATCATTCGGGATATATGTAAACTATTAGGTATAAAGATATTTGTCAGATTATATGGCTCAGTATAAACGGTTGAAAGCTTATAAATCCAGAACATATATAACCAGAACCTATATACCAGGACTTATATAACCAGAACATATATAACAAAAATCTATATAACCAGAAAATTTATAAACCAGAACTTATATAACCAGAACTTATATATCCAGAAAATGTATGACCATAACTACATAACCAGAACTTATATAACCAGAACCAATATAACCATAACATATATAACCAGAACAGCTGGGCGAGGGTCATATTGCAAACAAAAAATAAGCTGTCAAAAAACTTTATAACGCATTCATAATCAGCACAATTACTTTTTTGAGGAATAATGCATATTAATTTTTAAAAAAATCAGCAGACGTGAGCAATCGCAACTTTTCGGCCCTTTCCGTTAGTCTTCGGATACATGGATAAGGACCTCGAACACAATAGTATGAATACACAGAACGGATACGGTATTTCGGTCTAACCTACGCTAAGAAACTAAACATGTAAACAAATAGTAATTTACTGCTGGGAGTTGTTGAGAAGTTTTTTCCATATAGCAAGTAAAAGACAACCTAATATAAGTTAATTCACAGATACAAAAGCAAACAATACATTATTATATATTTATTTTTATGGTTGTAGAAACCGAAAGTACAAAATGCCAACATGTTGACATTAAGTCGGATTTGTCTACTACATTATTGGGCTTATTTAAATCAAACATGGTTGTCAGACATATTTGCAATCATAATTTTACCGAAACAGACTTTATCTTCGTTTAGATGTCAAATATATATTCGTTTTACATTATCGAAGGTTTCTAATTACATCTGAAACCATGTGATAGGACGTATTGTTTCCGAGGTTATTAATGATAATAGCCGAGGACGTTCCGATTGCAGTCCTGAGTTAAGGTTATATAAACATTGCGATATTCAAATGAAAATCGACGATGCTAATGTGCAGTATTAATTATATAATCTTAAATAAATATAACTACTTAGAGTCTTTCAGAGAAAATTAAGTACTTTTTGAAAATATCTTTTGGCCTCAATAAAAAAAAGCTTGGTTTTAGTTAACCAATCATTACCGTGAATTCTCCTGAGCATAACATTTATATTTCTTAATGAAAAGCCGAAGAGTTTTAAAATCCTTGAGTTACAAGTTTCTTCAATATCATTTTCCTTTACTTATAATGAGGAATGCTGTATGTCCCCAGAGGGGTGATATGACAGTAATCAGATGTAATCAGATGTAATTGTTAGGTTAATGCTATATTGATAAGGTTAATTATGTTTCTGTTGATATTAATAACACGAGATTTGCTTGCGTGTATCAGGAATATGGCATTTTGCTTTATTTTAGGAATGGATACGGAGTTAATTCAAATCTGTTAGGCATTTTGCTTTATTTAATGAATGTATTCAAAATTATTTCAGTCTGTTAGTACATGACGTTTTGCTTCATGTATATTATATTCCTTACAACTCAAGTTTGCAAGACTTTAACCGATAGGAGGAAACAAAAAAGAATTTAATTGACTATACAAATGAGCCGCGTCACGACAAAACCAACATAGTGCGTTTGCGACCAGCATGGATCCAGACCAGCCTGTGCATCCGCGCAGTCTGATCAGGATCCATGCTGTTCGCTATCAGTTTCTCTACTTGTTATAGGGATTGTAAGCGAACAGCATGGATCCTGATCAGAAACAACAACTGAAGCAAATTTTATATCTCAGCATTATTAGTCGCCGGTAGAAACCGGCGACTATATTTGTAATAGTTTAATATTATACCTATGGTAGGAGAAGCCCTTAAAATCTGAAAATGAAAGCATATCAATCATTGAACAATTAAAGACAACAATTATTTTTCAGTAATTACAAAAAATCAAACATATGATAACTTTGCCCAGTGGAATGAAATATGCACATATTGACGTCTTAAAAAGCAACATTACAATTTTCATAAAATGTATCAATAACGTATCCCCAAGGATCAGTCATTGAATATTAGAGATACTTTTACTTTTTTCTATGTGTCAAGCATTGCTATTTTATAATAAATAAATCATGAATGATATTTGAAATGACACTTTAGAATTATTTGGTTGTTTATTTTTTATGAGACCTTTTATATTACATTATTTTATCTAATTATAAACAAATGCTCCCTGGTCTTTCGTAAGAATCACGTGACTACATGTTTATATATGTTGTATATCGTTATAAAATCTATTAATAGTTACAGATTGCTGATAAGACAGGTAACTTGTTAACGGTGGTAACTGATAAGATGTAAATCGTTGTAATTTTGTACAGATAATTACATAAGTTATTTTTCATTAATCAGGTTCATACTTTATATCATAAGAGAAACCTGTTTACATTAAAAATACATTTTCAAAACCTTTTCCTTTCTTCTTGGTAAAGGGTTTAACTTGGCCCCTTCTGTAAAACATTCGACAAGAAAGTTCAATTGTTTAGTTTAGGTTGAACATCCCAAAATAATGTTATGCTTAAGAGGCACATTATTGAAATATATAATGGTAATCGTTGATTTCGGTATATTCCGTCGGTTTCCGTCACGCAGGTTTCCAAAACGGTATGACGTCAGGGGTCCGGAATCGTATTAGATACATAGAAAAAAATAATTAACTATCTTTGTGTTGATAGTTTATCGCACTGAAAGGCAATTAAACGTTAATTTTATATATCGTCTGTAACGATTGGAATACGTGTATTGATTTCAACTAAATTATATATTTTTTCTATAGCACATAATAATGATGTACAACACTTTTACAGTAAAATTGTATTGTTTCATGTAATAATTAAACATATATATTTTCATAGTCACTTTGCAAATATTCGATGATCGGTAATTATTTGTCGGTAATTATCTGAATCTGAACTAGTAACCTATACGGATTTCAATGTATGGTACAACAGTATATGTATAAAGTATAATTACAAGAAGAATTACCAGCATAGGACTTGCCTTACAAGCCTCAGTGGCAAACATTACTCAACTCATTGTTCCTCTTATTTTTATACTTGAACCATTAAACTTATATTTTCTTATATTTATGATAATACAATCATTTTTCTATCCGGCGACTTGATGCTTTAGCATCAAAATCTCTACTTGTTTTTATTGTAACTTTCATTTCATTTATTTTCCGCAGCAAAGAAACAACAACATGTTTGCAGTATTATCATGTTTCTTTAAGTACATAGCGATTTGTTTTATCTGGTAAATAATGTATGCATATGGGGAATTTTTAATGTATCTGTTAAATAGATTGATATAGTTATATAAGGATAACATAGTATAAAACGGATATAATTTTCCTTTTCAATATCCCTAATTGTAATAATATAAGGCAGTCAGATAGTCGGTGAAGTTATGAAATATTCATATTTGTTCATATCCAGGGTTTAGAATCTATGTATTTCTTTAAACAAATACTTTAAACAAATACTGGTACATAATAAGAAATATCTAAACATGTTTATTGATACTAAACTAAAATTGTGTTTAAATCGGCGTAACTACCAGAAAAACCAACAAACAAACTGTTTACAATCTTTATGCAAGAGTGATGTTACTACTGTTTTTTTTTTTTTAAAAAAAAAGACACTTCTACAAATTTGCATTTGAGGAAATAACATTTATTAAGGACATCTTACACATTTATTGTTTAAATGTTTATTGAAATAAACATTCGTTTATATATTATCCTGATGTTTCAAAACTCTTAAAGACAATATTATTACACCAAGAAATGAGTTACGTTGTTGCTTATTGCATTCTCGTTCCATATTTGCGGGAGGATTATTATATGGCAGGATTATTCAAAAATATTTTCTTATAAGTCTATTTCCATATCATTTTGCATTTGAAAACGATACACACGGGAAATTTAAGTGGAAGATTTAAGAAAAGAAGATTAAGATATAGGTCATAGCATTGTTTCTTTCTTTTTTATACTGCCAAGAAAAATTTCAACTTTTGTTCAAATAAGAAAAACATTAATGTGACATTCAGTTTTTTTAAAGGTTATGTTATTTGTAGAGAAATCTATTCATAAAATCGTCAAATCAAAATAATTTAGGTTGAAAATGAACTTTTCCGACGATAAAATACAATAAGGAAATCTCCGCGATACCTCTAATCTACCGATCCACTTCAGTAAAGCGGACGATTCGTTTTCCGAGCTTCTTTTTTTAGAAACGAACGTCACTATCGCCTAATATAGCCCTCAGGAAGGCTTAACAGCGATATGATGCACGTTCGTTTCCAAGATAAAATTACCAAAATGATTAGTTTAAAAACAACACAGAATTTGTTTGTTTGTTTTTTCGACAGACAATTAAAGTATTTAAGCTGGAGGCGGCTTTAAAACTCAGACATGACAACCATTTTTCATCTGAAGAAAAAGGCAAATAATGTTTTAATACTGAATCATGAGCATCTTAGAGAACTATCATATGAAGAAAGCAGAATTCTAGGTGAAATAATTTATCACAAAAGTAGCAAAACGTAAACAAAGTGGTATTTTGTGTCCCATATAGGCAATGAGTTATTTTTAATTTTACATCTGTTGAACACATCAATAATGTTATCTCATAAACATTGTACATAATGATTTGTGCCAATTTCGCCGGATGAAAGCACGATACTACGACCGTCATAGTCATTAATTTGTCGTATTTTTGTGTTTTCGCGTTGCAACACGTGGAGCAAAAGAACGACAAAGTAGTGACCGGGTTGCAACGCAAAAACATGAAAATACGACAAAGTTTTGACTTAGTCATTTTATCGTGTTTACGTTTCTTCATGGAGCGAAATACGACATGACCAAAATCAGCCACCATAGTTTCATTTCTGTCTAAAAAGTATTGTACCGCCTGAACGAGTATATATGTATGTTATGTCGTGTTGCAAACAGTACTTTATTCGGAATATAGGTACTAAAACTGTCATTGCGGGCATTCGGTCTTTCGTACAGATTAAATTGCTTACGACATTGCGAAATATAAATAGGAATAATCCGGTTGCATGGCTGTAACTTTTGCACGAAATAATTTTAATGGTAAATGCAAGGGGTTTATTCGCAGGGCGCCATGTAATATTATGTCTGCTCTTGATTTTATGAACATAATGAAACCTGATAAAATCGAACCGACTTTCATAATATAACAGGAAATAAGTACACGCATTGTTAATCTTTCTTGCATTTTAAAATATATGAAAAAAAATTGATATGGATTTAAAAGAAACCAGTAGGTATTTTAAACTATTAAAGCGGCATTCAGCTGTAATTTTTTGTTGGCAAACAATTTTGTTTTGTTTCAAATTAAGTATTTCAGTAATTTTAACCGGTTATAGCCTCATGTCACTGTTAAGCCTTTTCAAAACAGCGCACTGAGGGCTATTTATAGAGTGTCAGTGACGCTCGTTTCTAAATATAGAAAATCGGAAAACTGAATAGAGGAATCGAGAGGTTTCCTTATTGTTTATTATTGCTTTGAGTTTGGCAAATGATCTCAAGAAAAGTTTTTGTAAGAATAACTTTTGTAAGAATAGCATTTCTAAGAATAACTCTTTTATAAGAATAGCATTTCTAAGAATAACTTTTGTAAGAATAGCATGATTTCTTTAAAAATGTTTTGAAGCCCTTTCTTTATCCAAAGCCTCATTGCATTTCTAACTAGGCATTCGATTTTAGAAATATGGAAATTACACATTTTAGTACAAGTATACTTAGACATATTCTCAAATTTCATGTTTTACCCATTTGCAACAATTCGACTTACTTTTCTTTTTCTTTCCAAATTAGTTATTGCAAAATGTCTGGATTGATGTTCCTTTGTTGCACGCGATAAAAAGGATATTTACATAACATATAGGTCGGGGCATGACAATCTGTAGAGCAGACGATAAAAACGTGGGTCTTTTTTGATTACCAAACTAAATCAAACGTTACAATATTGTAAGCAACGTTTCGTGCGAGGAAATCTGCAACACAAATTTGTATTTATTGAGACATAAGAAAATATAACGTTATAATTAAATTAGTTATTACATTTGTTCTCATACGGCGGTCAGAATTACGTCAACAATTTGTTTCCATCTTTCTTCGTTATCGTCAATTAATTATAGTAAGGATATTAATTTACGTGTTTTTGATATAAAATCATTAACTTATAATTTTGAAAGTAAACATTCTGTAATGTACCTATAATAAGGTAATTATGTATAGCAAGGATGAAGACCAGGAATAAACAGGTCAATACGTGCGAATTGGCAAATGATTTAGAAATTTTACTTAAAACTACCAGATTTTAAACAGGAGGCGATGAAAATTGGACTATGAATTAGTTCTTGACACAAAATACAAGATATAAGGCAAGCTTAATCATTAAAGTTTAATTTAGCACCTAAAACTCACTTTTTAAAGATGAAAATAACATTTTGACAAGTGTTTTTTGTAGTATATACAAAAGTTTTCCGACAAACTCCGTGACAGTTATCATAAGAACTCCCCCCTTCGTATAACAGTTCCTTCCCCCGTGTTATTGTTTCTTTTCTGTGCATAGTCCAAATCAGTTATTGCAAAATGTCTGGATTGATGTTACCACTGAACGAAGTTCCTGTGCTGCACGCGATAAAAAGGTATTTACATAACATATAGGTCGTGACATGACAATCTGTAGAGAAAGACGGTAAAAACGTACGTCTATTTTGATTACTAATTCAAATCAAAACGTTAGAATATTGTAAGCAACGTTTCGTGCAAGGAAATGTACATCACGATTTTTCAATGAATTGAGACATAATACAGTATAATGATTTAGAATGTTTATTCAATTTAACTATTTAAATAAGGATTTGAATTAAAAATCACTAACAGTAAATAATTCAAGTGAGCAATAAAATAGAGTAAAACACGATCCTTAAAGAACGACCAAAACGACACAACTGAAAATTTTGCAGGCTCGATTTGATTAAACCTGTTCATGAACGGTAAAGTTAAGGGTAAGCTACCGGTACCGTCCACATCCCTAGCACCGGCTTAAGCAGTATTCAACTTTTAAACATGAAAAGGGTAAAATTTTGAATTTAGAAACATCCGCAGATGTGTTCATACTGCGGTCAGAGTCAAGTCAGAATTTTATCACCATCTCTTTTAAATACGACTAATAAGCTTTTGTTATCGCCGATTGATTAAAATTATACAGCTTTTTGATACACAAACTTATATTTTTGAAAAGTAAGCGTTCACAGACTGCAGTTACTAAAATGAGCTTTCGTCTTATTTAAGGCTTAAGAATTTGAAGAAACTGATAAATTGCAAAATCATAAGTATGGATACAAAGATCAACAAGCGAGATCCACGCTCACAGATTACATTCCCGACAACATTTATTAACACAAGACCACGGTAACGGCACGCAGTAGGGCACCGCAAGGGTTTGCGTTCAACACATTTTGGTAATATTTCCGCAAGTGACCGGATAACTTATGCCACATGATTCCTGAATCAGCGGTGAGAGACCAAAATGCCTTAGACTTGCTGTCCGAGTTAATTTATAACGGAGAAATTTCGCCCCACAATTTTGAAAGATCTTTGGATTCAAGGTCAGTTCATTTTAATTGTCAATAGAAATTCCTAAAATAGATAAATATAGAATCCCTAAAGAAAGCCCAACACAGCAAAATTGAAAATGTTGCAGGCTCGGTTTGATTGAGCCTGTTCATGGACGGTACTGGAAAGTGCAAGTTACCGTCCACGCCCCCTAGCACCGGCTTAAGCAGAACTCAACATTTAAACATGAGATGGTAAAATTTTGAATTTAGAAACATCCGCAGATGTGTTCATACGGCGGTTATCATGGAACCTTCAACGTGACACTTACGTGCCATTCCATGAAAAGCGGCGTATGGTCCCCAAGTAATAAAAAGCGTGTGCCCTAAACGAGAAAACAATGGGCGGAACTAAATAAAATGGAATTTAGAAAGGGGATCAGAGGTTATGAAGCCTGCGTATCACAGATAAGACGTCAAAAGACAAATTTAAAAAGCAGGCAACATATCCTAAGGGTGATTCAACATTATTCAAGTAGGAATATTGGAACCACCCAACTAGAAAATGCCGAAAAGTTGAAACTAAAAATACCACAAGCACAACAATAATGTCGTGCTGAACGATCTTCAAGGATCGAAAATATAACATCATTGATTAAATGTACGGGGAGACTTTTTACAGCCGCCACACGGCACAAATAACACGGATGTGATCATAAAATAGATAAATATAGAATCCCTAAAGAAAGCCCAACACAGCAAAATTGAAAATGTTGCAGGCTCGGTTTGATTGAGCCTGTTCATGGACGGTACTGGAAAGTGCAAGTTACCGTCCACGCCCCCTAGCACCGGCTTAAGCAGAACTCAACATTTAAACGATGAGATGGTAAAATTTTGAATTTAGAAACATCCGCAGATGTGTTCATACGGCGGTTATCATGGAACCTTCAACGTGACACTTACGTGCCATTCCATGAAAAGCGGCGTATGGTCCCCAAGTAATAAAAAGCGTGTGCCCTAAACGAGAGAAAACAATGGGCGGAACTAAATAAAATGGAATTTAGAAAGGGGATCAGAGGTTTATGAAGCCTGCGTATCACAGATAAGACGTCAAAAGACAAATTTAAAAAGCAGGCAACATATCCTAAGGGTGATTCAACATTATTCAAGTAGGAATATTGGAACCACCCAACTAGAAAATGCCGAAAAGTTGAAACTAAAAATACCACAAGCACAACAATAATGTCGTGCTGAACGATCTTCAAGGATCGAAAATATAACATCATTGATTAAATGTACGGGGAGACTTTTTACAGCCGCCACACGGCACAAATAACACGGATGTGATCATAAAATAGATAAATATAGAATCCCTAAAGAAAGCCCAACACAGCAAAATTGAAAATGTTGCAGGCTCGGTTTGATTGAGCCTGTTCATGGACGGTACTGGAAAGTGCAAGTTACCGTCCACGCCCCCTAGCACCGGCTTAAGCAGAACTCAACATTTAAACATGAGATGGTAAAATTTTGAATTTAGAAACATCCGCAGATGTGTTCATACGGCTAACTTGACATGATGTTATGTCTTAAAATCTTGATTTCCGTAAATATTATAATAAAAAATAATTCAAAGGATGTAATTTTAGTTTAGTTTATTATCAGTTTTACATCGTTTCATATTAATGGTAAGGCTATAAATTGAAATAGTAATAAAACGTATAAATTGCATGGCGTCTTGAGTATTTAGTGTACATCGTTAAATTTGATTCAATGATGATATTGACTAAACAATTAAATCAACACAAAACCAAACCACAACAGAAACCATTAGGTTGATATTTCTTTGCCTAAATTTCGAAAATGAACTAGATTCAAAATTTGGTACAATCATAATGAAACTTCGATATCAATTAAGCATATTGTTGTTTTAATACTATAACAAGAGGGCCATGATGGCCCTAGATCGCTCACCTGACTTATCAAACTCATCCAAACAATTACCTAGACAAGCATTCTGACCAAGTCTCATGACAGGTGAGTCAAAAATGTGACCACTACAGTGTTAACAAGGATTATCCATATTTGAGCAGTGCGACCTAGTTTTTTACCCAGGTGACACATATTCAAACTTGACCTAGAAATCATCAAAACAAACTTTCAGACCAATTTCCAGGATACTTGGATCAAAACAGTAGCAACTAGAGTGTTAACAAGATTTTTCTATTTTTAGCTCCGGTGACCTAGTTTCACATGCGATTTCGAACTCATCCAAGCAATTACCTAAACAAGCATCCTGACCAAGTTTGATGATAATTGAGTCGAAAATGTGACCACTAGAATATTAACAAGGTTTTTCTATATTTGGGCGGTGTGACCTAGTTTTTCATCCAAGATGACCCATGTTCGATCTTGACTTAGAAATCATCAGTACAAACTTTCAGACCAATTAACAGAATATTTGGATCACAACAGTAGCCACTAGAGTGTTAACAAGATTTTTCTATTTTTAGCTCCTGTGACCTAGTTTTTCATCCGAGATGTCCCATGTTCGATTTATTCCCAGCAATGACCTAGACAAGCATTCTGACCAAGTTTGATGACAATTGAGTCAAAATTGTGACCACTAGAGTGTTAACAAGGTTTTTCTATTTTTAGCTCCTGTGACCTAGTTTTTCATCCGAGATGACCCATGTTCGAACTCATTCGAGCTATCACCTAGACAAACATCTTGATCAAGTTTGATGATGATTGATGCAAAAATGTGACCGCTAGAGTGTTAACAAGGTTTTTCTATTTTTAGCTCCGGTGACCTACTTTTTCATCCGAGATGACCCATGTTCGAACTCATCCAAGCTATCAACTAGATAAGCATCCTGACCAAGTTTGATGATGATTGATGCAAAAATGTGACCGCTAGAGTATTAACAAGGTTTTTCTATTTATAGCTCCGGTGGCCTAGTTTTTCATCCGAGATGACCCATATTCGAACTAATCCGAGCTATTATCTAAACAAGCATCCTGACAAAGTTTGATGATGATTTGGTCAAAAATGTGACCGCTAGAGTGTTCACAAGGTTTTTCTATTTTTAGCTCCCGTGACCTACTTTTTCATCAGAGATGACCCATGTTCGAACTCATCCAAGCAATTGACTAGACAAGCATTCTGACCAAGTTTGATGATGATTGGTTCAAAAATGTGACCACTAGAGTGTTCACAAGGTTTTTCTATTTATAGCTCCTGTGACCTACTTTTTCATCAATGTTCGAACTCATCCGAGCTATCACCTAGACAAACATCATGACCAAGTTTGATGATGATTGGGTCAAAAATGTGACCTCTAGAGTGTTCACAAGGTCTTTCTATTTTTAGCTTTTGTGACCTAGTTTTTCATCCGAGATGAGCCATGTTCGAACTCATCCGAGCTTTCAACTAGATAAGCATCCTGACCAAGTTTGATGATGATTGAGGCAAAAATGCGACCGCTAGAGTGTTCACAAGCAATTGTGGACGTACGACGGACGACGTACGACGGACGACGGCCATTCACCGATCCTAAAAGCTCACCCTGAGCAAGCTCAGGTGAGCAAAAAATGCATTTATTGGGTGGGCGTAATCGTAAATCAACACTATTTTGGTATTAACAAATATGTTTGGTGCCGGAGAGTCAAAATTGCATATTTGCTTATGGCTAGAAGCTATATTATCTAAAAAGATATAATCGACACGTTTTACAATATTTACAACAATGCTGAAAAGATTTTAGTTTTATGTATAGACGTTTCATACACAAATCTGAAACAGGTAACAGTTTGTTTAGTTTTTTATTTAAACTTTTATCAAAGCAGGAAAACAAGTATAATTGTCAGAAAAACTGTGATCTGAATTAGGCATTGCCTTGAAATTTCAAAATGTTCGCTATAGAAGTATAATTATCAAATTAATGAAATTGAAGACCTCTCAAAAGTTAAACATCGCAGACTCAGTTTTATTGATTATGTTTGTAACAGAGAATCAAAGTCGACATCGCAACATATTCCGAGCCCCCTTAGCACCGCCTTAAGCGATGTTCAATTCTCAACACTAAGAGTAATATTAATGGACGAGAAAAATCAGGAAGAATATTTCGTAAACATAAAATTGTGAAATTTTCTATTACAACTTACGAATTTCTGTCGCACAATTAAATATTTTGACTCGGTTCATGTTTATTTACAAATATAAATACTCACATGATAATTGAAATTAAAACATTTAAACAAAAGAAACGAATATGTGCTTATTTTTTCTGATGTTTCAAATGCTGATATTAATGCTTCTTTATCTGAAATTCTTACTGAGCAATATAAATATACAGTCACATTAAATCCGTAGCAAAAAACGCATTAGAATGCCCAGCTTAAATTATATAATATCTAATCCTCTCTAAGCGTCCGTAAGCAAAGTGTGTGTCTAAGACTTATCATTAGCTTCTATGTAATTAGCATGAATCGTGCTCAAAATCGCGATTGTAAAATAACAATAAATTAAGCAGCAAATCGATACATAAGAGTAGCATTTCACATTCACTGGAAGCTTAATGCAGCAATTAAATTGTGAAAAATATAGGTAAACGCCATATCTAATAGACACATCAGAATCCGCTTGTAACAGTTAATTACCTTCTGCAGTCTGCTTGATATATGATTGCCTGTATAGGAGATCAAGATAGCATTTTTACTGCCATTTTACTGTTATGCTGATTGCCTTTATATGTTGCTGTGATTAAAAGTTAAAAATGATGACATTCAAGTATGTACAATAATATGGTTATATTTTCATCACAAAAAAATGTGTTTGTTTGTTTTTTTTTACGGCGCATAACTTAAGTCATATGGCACCGAAACATGAACGATGATTTTGGCTAACCTCGGGTGTTACAAACTTAAATCAACCAGTTTTTTTTCGAACTACATATTTTAGAGAATGCATATAAGATTTCATATGCATGTTATATGAATGTATGAAGAGGAACTGTTAATAACAAGGTAAGTTGTCGTACTAAATACACAAAAATCCATTGCGACATACACGGGATATATATCTTTTTCTGTTTAATATCTAAAGGAAATATAATTGTAAATGAAACTTCTTAAAACAGTGTATTGTAATCAGGAGACTTTGATGTATCAAATCCAAACGGAGTTGAATATCTCTGCTTTTATAATATCACAATTATTTAATTGCTCATAAATATGACCCGCACGAAAGCTTTCCATTCAGTATAGTCGTGTTCGTCCTGTATTATTTTGGCATTATTTTGTCTAAAAACTGTGTTGAATGAACACACTATAATTGTTAATGAAATAGAATGTTGCAATAAAAGCATTATGTTCAGGATAATCGTTTGAAAGGAGATCCTGTAAATTGACTTAATTTCGTAGTCATGGAATTTTGTGGTTTTGCCACAAAGAAAATTTTCGTGAGTTCTCAAATTCGAAGACTTTTTATTTTTTCCAAGAGGTAAAATGTAAATAGTGTGATGCAAATTAATCTTAATCAGACTTAATAAAATTTCGTTGGATCTTAAATTCATAGACTGACCTATCCACGAATACCATGAAAGGTTTTTCCACACGAACAGTAAAGATTTTGCAGTAAAGTATATATTTTAACCGATATTAAACAAAAAAATGATTGTATACAACAAGAAAGCATACAACTGAAATCCCATATGAGACGAGACTTTCCGTTATTTTACTCGAGTATTTTAATAAAGGGCATTGGCATTTTGCCAATTTTGTTTAGCTATGTCTTCAATCATTTATCAAAATAGACACTTATTTCAGCACAAGTCTCTGTGTTAGATTACAGAACAGTAACAACGACCTATATCTGTCAACAGATATCTATCTTATAACTTTCCCTACCGTTTAATTCAATCACTGGAAAAGGTTGTTATTTTCTTTTCTCTTTTGTTTAAAATTAACACGAATAGACAAAACTATGGAAGCCCTGGAGGGACATTTTAAATTAATATCTAAAACTTATAACTTGAGTGAATAAAATAAAAACAAAATGCAATATACTTGATATTTGTTTTCAAATAATAATGTAAAGTACACTTTTTAACAAAAAGGGTGTCCCTTGTTGCCAGATATCTTTATCATTTCTTTTTTTTAGTGCAATTGTGGCACTTGAAGGTGGTTTTCTAGAGTAGTATAGGGGCCGGTTTGGCATCACGACTGCGCATGCGCGACGCCATATTGGATTCTATTTTAAGAATGACATCATCGTTCTATTTTAAGAATGTGATCATCCGTCTATTTTTATAAATTTATTTTTAATCTCCCGGAAGTATACGGAGCTGACTCGTATACACGATCTTAGGGCTTGAATCGCGGACATTGAGGGTCAGGTCCTCGGCCCTAGACGGAGAGATAATTACCATTATGACAGATAAAAGAAATGTTTGTAAATAGATACGTACTTAACATTTTAATTTATAAAAAATAGTTTTTTAATAGGTTCAAAATAATATTGATACAAATATAACTCGTTTACTTACCTACATTTAGTAAGGAAATGACTGTCATAGCGTAACGTTCTTGTAGACTGCGCATGATCTATTTTTAGTCGCGGTATTTCACAACCACCAGGAGCTATTTCATCAGCCCCACGCGGGTGTCAATGAAAGAAAAAGGCATTAAGTACAGTCGCCGCTCAGTCTAGATTCACAATACCTAGCGGCACTATGTTGAACAAAAACCCTTTTATCCTTCGTTACTAAATATAACTTTTTATTAATCACAAAAGAATCTATTATCCTTTCAAACGCAGCGACCGTCAAGTACAGTCGCCACTTAGTCTAGATTTACAATACCTAGCGGAACTATGTTGAACAAAAACCCTTTATCCTTCGTTACTAAATATAGCTTTTCATTAATCACAAAAGATTAATAGAATTGACGGACCTTTTCTCTTCGCATGCATTCACAAATTTACGCTTTATATATCGTACCCCCTTAATTAGGTTCCTTTCAAGTGCATACTACGGTCAACTGATTGCATATTTTAAACACGGTTGCCCTTAACAACTTGTCAAATTTTGTGATTTTTATGAACACTTCAAATTCCCGTTTTTTTTTTTTACGAAAATTGATTTTGAATGAATACACTTATGTATACGAAAGTTGTAAACTGATTTTGAATGAATAACTTATGTATAAGAAAGTTGTAAACTGATTTTAAATGAAATTTATAATACATTTAAGCTATAAACCGGTTTTTTATCGTTTGGGCAACCGTTTACGCTCAAAATTTTCGAGATAAAGTCGTTATAAGATAGAATAAACCGAAAGCTTTCGTTTTGACCCGGGGTTCTCGATTCGATTTTCAGCCGTTTTTGAGTTATGACGCAAGAGCGATTTTAAACCCTAAATTGCGAAAGTCAATAAAAACGTTAGAACTTTTTACCAATCGATCCGTCTCGTCGCGCTAATTAAGAAAATATATAGTTTTATGGGTTTATCTTTTACCGTTTTCGAGTAATTCGAGTTTAAAGTCACCGGAAGTGACGTCACGGAAATTTCAAAATCGATTTTTTCCGTTATTTCTTGACCGAATATACTCTTGTTTGGTATCGTTGGAAAGCATTTTACCACACCTGTTACCTGACGCTATTCAAAAAGCCATTGGACCGGAACTGAAATCACTGAAGCGTAAAAACGTGTTTTTTGTACCACGTCCGGACCGAACTAAGGCGTGTTTGGTATCAAATGAAACGTCTTAAAGGAATAGGAATGGATGGGTTGATGTCTGTCTAATATAAATATTCATCATTTAAAAAGAGGTACCATGACAGTTTTTCTGTTGACATTAACCCTAGAAGTGAGAAATTCGTGTTTTAAGACACTATTTTTTACTTGAGAAATTAGTTCATGGGCGCCGCCATTTTGGCGTTCTGTCATTCTCGCGAGACAGACGAGACCGAGATTGTGACGTGTTATACCCACTTCCGGTATAGGGGTACACGCTGGTACAACTGAAATATATCTTGATGAAGAACTTATTAATCTTATTGCGTACATTATATATTATTTATGAAAACATCATATGGAACTGAATTGCTTTAATTAATTAATTGAAGACGCCGCGACATTAATTATCATTTGTCCGAGATTCTAGCTTGCTGATGATCCCACCACATGATTTAAGCAATGACCGCTTAATTTTCAAAGATAAACCATCAATTTAATTTGGGTACTATGAGGAACTTCTTCAAATTGACGATAAATCCTTTTATTTTATACTTAATTGTCGCTAGACAAGCTGTCCGAATAGGGTACATCGCCGGTCATGTATCTTTTTTTTAGGTAAAATATCAACTAAATCCAATATGCAGAGATCTGCTGAGGACGCAATTTTCCGCCATTGACGCTAAAAATGAGAATGGCGCAGAAAAATCGGCAGCCAGACTAAAATCGTATGAAAACAAAACTGTCCGTTAGGTTATTTGGGAGAACAACAGCAACGGGTTGCCCATTTCCCTGTAATTACGCATATTCTCGGGTTTATCCAGTTCCCTATAGCTTTTTTCCACGTTATCTACTTACCCAATTTTTTTCCCACACAGATACGCATTTCTACTACCGTAAATTTAATCCAATAAAACAGAAAATCATAAATCTACTTAATATCTAAAATGATTATTGGTAACTGAAAAAAATGTGTTACTATTTTATGACATGCTGTAATTTACAGTATAATTGGAATAGGTGTGGAACTTAATTTCCCCTAAGGTCATTCAGTCATATGAAGCGTAAAAAATAGATGTCTATTTCGTCATTAGAATATTTGACAAGGGTGATTAACCAATCAGGGCAACATGATCAAAAGGTCTGTCGGCACAGAGGCATACAAGGAGCAATAACAAGAGCTGTCCGTAAGACAGCGCGCTCGACTTTTTTATTGCTTGCCAATAAAAAAAGTTTTTGCAGTAAAAGGCAATACAAGAACCAAGATTCTAAGTCGATAAAAGGCCTTAATTTTTAAAACAAATCCTTGACAGAGTTACCTTCTCTTGCGTACAGATGGGGGTAATGATGTGAAATAGCAAAAAAATGTTTCAAAGCAATATCTCAAAGGGTTAAGGCAATAAGTGGATTTTACCCATATTCAATGTATTTTCTAAGTCAAAAAGGGGCATAATTCTGTCAAAAACCTTGACAGAGTTATGTCCTCTTGTCTGTTGATGAAGGTCGTGATGGTAAACAAGTATGGTCAGTTTCAAAGCAATACCTCCAATGGTTTTGAAATAAAGTGAGGTGGTACAAAAAACTTAACCAAGCTCAATACACTTTCTAAGTCAAAAAAGGGCCATAATTCTGTCAAAAACCTTGACAGAGTTATGTACTCTTGTCTGTAGATGGAGGTTATGATGGTGAACAAGTATGGTAAGTTTCAAAGCCATACTTGTAATACTTCTGAAATAAAGTGGGGTGGTACGAAAAACTTAACCAAGGTGTGACGCCAACGCCGACGCCGACGCCGACGCCGGGGCGAGTAGGATAGCTCCCCTTTTCATAGAAAAGTCGAGCTAAAAATCGTCAGTACACAGTGTGACAGGAATTTTTGGTGCAAATTAGGAACAATCAAAATGGACAGTGCATAAGTAATAAGGACCAGCAATTGTGTGAATAAATTATGCAAATTAATTTTTGGGCAGCCAATAAAAATGTTTTGCCTGCTGTTAATATTAGGCTACGATTACGATGCGCAGCATCATACGTTGACAGACATGTTAACAATTTACTTTTCAAAAGAGTAGCTTATATCTTTGAAATGTGTACATCAATTATCACACCTTTAAATTTGAAAGTCAGAATCAAACTGCAAAATTTTAATTACATGTACTATTAAGAACACGTTTTAGTAGGATTTTTATAATAATGATAATTATCGCCGTTCAATAATTAACAGCCAATTATTCGTTGGTGCGTTTGTTTATTAAATCGCATTATTTGATTGTGAAACTTTGTTAAATAATAACATGTGTTTTTATTAAATCTGTGAAATATTGTTTAATCACATTAAGATGAGACTTTAATGAACATAGCATTGTTTGGAGTAACGGGCATGACTGGCCTGAAGTGGTGCGACCGGTAGACGTTGATTTTTTTTGTTTCTTTATTTATTTATTTTATTTTTTTTTTTGATATTGTTACGTATTTTTAACCATAAAAAATCTCCTCTACACCTCCTGTAAAAATTAAATTGTCTGGTCAATACACTATTATATAAATATTTCCCTACGATTCAATTAGATCTAAAGATGTGGGGAAATGACATCACGCGCACCTGTTTTTATACGGCCAATACACAAACATGGCCGCGCTTACTGATTTGTAGAAATCGGTGATTTAGCGATTTAAATTTTGTTATCATTCGTTTAATATTATTATTTTGCAGCAGAAAATTTGCAGATTTATTATTTATAGTATTCTTTTTCTGAAATCAAGTTTTTATTCTAACCTTGTCTTTCCCTTTAAGCCGCTCTTTATGAATACGGACTAAAATCGAAATTAAAATCACTCATGCGTAAAAATCATTAAAATAACTAAAATAAGCTTACCCCCAGTCTTTACTCCTTGCCTATCAAACTATTTATGACAAGTTACTATAGCCTATCGTTAAACGGTCCAGTTACGACAGGTTTAAACCGGTATTGCTATTTTTGATCAGCCAATGAAAATTGAAAAACGATGACGTCTAACAATAGACAGCCTCGTTTTGAACCCACTCTTTTTCATTAACCAATGAAAAGTGGGGAGAAGGATAACTGGATAAATTTTGACATAAAAAACGCCTTTTTTGTCTTTTATGCAACACTTTACGATATCGATTTTCAGATATATTTGTTTCATTTGATAGACCTTACTAAATGCTTCAAAATAAACCCTATGTTCTCGATTCGATTTTAAGCCGTTCTCGAGTTATGGCCCTTTAGCGATTTTTAAACCAATTTTTCAAAGTCCATAAAAACCGTGAAATGTATATACCGTTTGAAAGATCTCTGCGAGTAGATACAGAAAATGTATTATTATATGGATCTATCTCTTACCGTTTCTGAGATAGGAGAGTTTGAATATGGCAGACAAAATCACTCATGCGGAAAAACGCGCATAACTTTTTTCTTTTATGAACGAAACATAGTCTTGTTTGGTATCAAATTGAAGGTCCTTGACGAGTACATTTTACTTACGCGATCAAACCCGATGTTAAGTCACTCGTGCGTGAAATTCATTTATTCTCCCCAACCAACGGACCGATCTTATCAATACCTGTATCGACCGAAAGGTATTACTCACTAAATTCAGAAAATGTATAGTTTTGTATCGCTGACTCGGATAGGACACGAGATAATGAAGTAAAAATCACTCAAGCGTAAAATGTGGATTGACGCCTTCCTTAGTCAACATAACCCGGTCATGTTTGGTATCGTATGAAATGTTTTAAAGGTGCTCTTTATGAATACGGGACTAAAAATCACTAGTGCATAAACGCTCTATTTCTATTAAACATTCTTCATTGAAAATACTGTACTTGAAATATAAACTCAACTTACTGCGTAATGATGTTTACTCTTTGACGTCCAATCACCAAATGTCTGAAGTTACCACTGCGATACATTATGCGCATGCGCTGATCTAAATTTAGAAATGACATTGTCCAATCTAAAAGCAGTTGGTCTTTTTTTTTACGGACTGAATGTAACCAATCAGACAGAAGATTAATTTGACCAATGATTTTGGTCACGTGACTATTTATAACATAAATAGATGAATAACGTCATGCCAAAAATAGCAGCCAATCAGATTTTAATAATTGTGTATAAAAAAAGAATGCTTTTCTGCGTATATTTTATCACTAGAAACAGGATTTGTCATCTATTACCACATCTATTACCACCACCGCACCACCACCGCCGCCGCCGCCGCCGCCGCCACCGCCGCCGCCGCCGCCGCCGCCACCACCACCACCACCACCACCACCGCCACCACCACCACCACCACCACCACCGCCACCGCCACCGCCACCACCACCGCCACCGCCACCATCGCCACCTGGTTGTGGTGATGGTTCCTTCCATCGCCGCCACCACCAGGGTGGCGGTGATGGCAGTGGTGGTGGCGGCGATGGGAAGGAACCATCACCACAACCAGGTGGCGATGGTGGCGGTGGCGGTGGTGGTGGCGGTGGGCGGTGGTGGTGGTGGTGGTGGGCGGTGGTGGTGGTGGTGGTGGTGGCGGCGGGCGGCGGCGCGGTGGCGGCGGCGGTGGTGGTGGCGGCGGTGGTGGTAATAGATGTGGTAATAGATGACAAATCCTGTTTCTAGTGATAAAATATACGCAGAAAAGCATTCTTTTTTATACACAATTATTAAAATCTGATTGGCTGCTATTTTTGGCATGACGTTATTCATCTATTTATGTTATAAATAGTCACGTGACCAAAATCATTGGTCAAATTAATCTTCTGTCTGATTGGTTACATTCAGTCCGTAAAAAAAAGACCAACTGCTTTTAGATTGGACAATGTCATTTCTAAATTTAGATCAGCGCATGCGCATAATGTATCGCAGTGGTAACTTCAGACATTTGGTGATTGGACGTCAAAGAGTAAACATCATTACGCAGTAAGTTGAGTTTATATTTCAAGTACAGTATTTTCAATGAAGAATGTTTAATAGAAATAGAGCGTTTATGCACTAGTGATTTTTAGTCCGTATTCATAAAGAGCACCTTAAAACATTTCATACGATACCAAACATGACCGGGATATGTTGACTAAGGAAGGCGTCAATCCACATTTTACGCTTGAGTGATTTTACTTCATATCTCGTGTCCTATCCGAGTCAGCGATACAAAAATATACATTTTTCTGAATTTAGTGAGTAATACCTTTCGGTCGATACAGGTATTGATAAGATCGGTCCGTTGGTTGGGGAGAATAAATGAATTTCACGCACGAGTGACTTAACATCGGGTTTGATCGCGTAAGTAAAATGGTACTCGTCAAGACCTTCAATTTGATACCAAACAAGACTATGTTTCGTTCATAAAAGAAAAAGTTATGCGCGTTTTTTCCGCATGAGTGATTTTGTCTGCCATATTCAAACTCTCCTATCTCAGAAACGGTAAGAGATAGATCCATATAATAATACATTTTCTGTATCTACTCGCAGAGATCTTTCAAACGGTATATACATTTCACGGTTTTTATGGACTTTGAAAAATTGGTTTAAAAATCGCTAAAGGGCCATAAAACTCGAGAAACGGCTTAAAATCGAATCGAGAACATAGGGTTTTATTTTGAAGCATTTTAGTAAAGGTCTATCAAATGAAACAAATATCTTGAAAATCGATATCGTAAAGTGTTGCATAAAAGACAAAAAGGCGTTTTTTATGTCAAAATTTATCCAGTTATCCTTCTCCACTTTTCATTGGTTAATGAAAAAGAGTGGGTTCAAAACGAGGCTGTCTATTGTTAGACGTCATCGTTTTTCAATTTCATTGGCTGATCAAAAATAGCAATACCGGTTTAAACCTGTCGTAACTGGACCGTTTAACGATAGGCTATAGTAACTTGTCATAAATAGTTTGATAGGCAAGGAGTAAAGACTGGGGGTAAGCTTATTTTAGTTATTTTAATGATTTTTACGCATGAGTGATTTTAATTTCGATTTTAGTCCGTATTCATAAAGAGCGGCTTAAGACGTTTCATTTGATACCAAACACGCCTTAGTTCGGTCCGGACGTGGTACAAAAAACACGTTTTTACCACTTCAGTGATTTCAGTTCCGGTCCCAATGGCTTTTTGAATAGCGTCAGGTAACAGGTGTGGTAAAATGCTTTCCAACGATACCAAACAAGAGTATATTCGGTCAAGAAATAACGGAAAAAATCGATTTTGAAATTTCCGTGACGTCACTTCCGGTGACTTTAAACTCGAATTACTCGAAAACGGTAAAAGATAAACCCATAAAAAACTATATATTTTCTTAATTAGCGCGACGAGACGGATCGATTGGTAAAAAGTTCTAACGTTTTTATTGACTTTCGCAATTTAGGGTTTAAAATCGCTCTTGCGTCATAACTCAAAAACGGCTGAAAATCGAATCGAGAATCCCGGGGTCAAAACGAAAGCTTTCGGTTTATTCTATCTTATAACGACTTTATCTCGAAAATTTTTGAGCGTAAACGGTTGCCCAAACGATAAAAAACCGGTTTATAGCTTAAATGTATTATATAAATTTCATTTAAAATCAGTTTACAACTTTCTTATGCATAAGTTATTCATTCAAAATCAGTTTACAACTTTCGTATACATAAGTGTATTCATTCAAAATCAATTTTCGTAAAAAAAAAACGGGAATTTGAAAGTGTTCATAAAAAATCACAAAATTTGACAAGTTGTTAAGGGCAACCGTGTTTAAAATATGCAATCAGTTGACCGTAGTATGCACTTGAAAGGAACCTAATTAAGGGGGTGCGATATATAAAGCGTAAATTTGTGAATGCATGCGAAGAGAAAAGGTCCGTCAATTCTATTAATCTTTTGTGATTAATGAAAAGCTATATTTAGTAACGAAGGATAAAGGGTTTTTGTTCAACATAGTTCCGCTAGGGTATTGTAAATCTAGACTAAGTGGCGACTGTACTTGACGGTCGCTGCGTTTGAAAGGATAATAGATTCTTTTGTGATTAATAAAAAGTTATATTTAGTAACGAAGGATAAAAGGGTTTTTGTTCAACATAGTGCCGCTAGGTATTGTGAATCTAGACTGAGCGGCGACTGTACTTAATGCCTTTTTCTTTCATTGACACCGCGTGGGGCTGATGAAATAGCTCCTGGTGGTTGTGAAAAATACCGCGACTAAAAATAGATCATGCGCAGTCTACAAGAACGTTACGCTATGACAGTCATTTCCTTACTAAATGTAGGTAAGTAAACGAGTTATTTTGTATCAATATTATTTTGAACCTATTAAAAAAACTATTTTTATAAATTAAAATGTTAAGTACGTATCTATTTACAAACATTTCTTTATCCTGTCATAATGGTAATTATCTCTCCGTCTAGGGGCCGAGAACCTCACCCTCAATGTCCGCGATTCAAGCCCTTAAGATCGTGTATACGAGACAGCTCCGTATACTTCCGGGAGATTAAAAATAAATTTATAAAAATAGACGGATGATCACATTCTTAAAATAGAACGATGATGTCATTCTTAAAATAGAATCCAATATGGCGTCGCGCATGCGCAGTCGTGATGCCAAACCGGCCCCTATACTACTTGTGAAGTCATTAGTTAAGAAATTATCTATATGGCTGCTAGCATACATGCTCAAAAAGTTATAAACTTCTTAAGGGTAAATAAAATAAAATGATTGACTGGCAAACAATACTGAATATCTAATAAGCAAATAGTATGTTATGTGTTCTTGACTTGAAATATTTTATGAATTAGTTATTTTTCATTCTGTTCAGGACTTTCTATGATATCTTTCACATTTCTGTGATAACAAAAATGTTTCATTTGCAAAAAGATGTTGTTTATATAATTTAGAAAATGAAGTGTTGTTCATGTAATTGATTTAACTTAGTGACAGTCACTGGTATTGTCAAAAAAGATCAGCAATGGTACCTCTAATCTTATCAATACTAAATGATTGATACAAATTCACTTGGGCTTTCTTTATGGTATTGTCTATATATACCAAAGGTCGTAAGTTTTTTTTCCGTAAGAACAAAACTGGCTTTAGTATTGAGTCTATTGACCAGCGCTGCTGTTTCGTCATTGTTTAGTGACTGTTGTGCGGTAACTGACGATAATAAAATTGCTTTTTGCGTGATTTGGTTTAACAAATACTCTTTGATTTTGTATGTATGAATCGCAAGCTAAATTATGTTGAAAATTTAATGAAAGTGACAATAGAACAAACTTTAGGTTAATATTTCACATGCTCTTATTCTGTTATTATTTATTTCACCTGCTCTAATTCTGTTATTATTTATTTGTACAATACGTCAAAAATCGAAACAATTAAAACTAAATGCTAAGTATTTAAGAAAAACCGCTGACTGTTTTTCTTGTCAAAGGAGAAATGTTTTTCATTTTTGTTTCATTCTTTTGTGAAAAACAACATTCATTGATTTCATTTATTTACATAAATCTGGAAACAGGTCAACTTTCTGAGGTTTCTTTTTCAAAGGAGAACATCTGTCTTTAAATATTTTATGGTCTTGGAAAACAAGATAACGCGTTGATTTATTTGACAAATGTCGGTATTTGGGTGATAAAAATGTACTGTAAAGTCGCGATTAACACATAAATGTCGAACTGAGCTATATCAACATGGATTATATACTTATTGCAATTATAACATCCCCAGAATTCTCTTGATCATATTTCCGCTTCCTTTTTTGTATTTAAGACGAGCACTTAATTGTAGAATCAATAGTTTTGTACGAAAGGGTATTAACCCAAAAATTACATATTGCTTTCTCACGTTACATCGTGCTTTCTAACTTTTACATCTTTCATTTTGACTTGTACATCTTGCATTCTGACTTTTACATGTTGCTTTCTTACATGCACATTATGGATTTTGCTGTGTGCGTCTTGCTTAATTGTATGTTGATATCTTTATTTAACGATCCATTATTATTCATTTGTTGATCTGGTATATTAATTCAATAACTTAACCTGCAACTTTTTGTATTTGGGTCTATTTACTCAGCTTGAATGACGAATGTCATAAGGTGAAATGACGCATAGCCGAAAGCCGAATGCAGCATAATACGACGCGACATCTGGTGTTATAATATGTGACATCCAAATTATGCTTACAGGTGGCGCTACAGTTATATTCTCAATAAAGTCCGTATTGCAGTTCGGATTCAGTTTACCAAATTACGTCCCTTTGTTTTAAAATTTCCCTTTCCACAATAGAGGAAATAAGGTAAACATATATACAAAACGATTTAACCAATTTTTGTTTTTATTACTGAAACTCGGTGGGTCAAATTATAGTTTCTATCCTATGTTTTAAAAAAGAATTGGGATATTTTCAAATGATCCTTTCTGTAATTATTGTACAATGTTTTTATTCCTCTTTAACAAACTTTGAATGTCTTGATTAAAAGAAAATAAGTGAAAGAAGTGAGACGAGCTTATTCATGGACGGAAGTGGTAAGTTCAAGCTACCGTTTTATTGGTACACTAATTTATATTTGCTATATTTTGAACATAGGAAATTATTTTCATACCTTCTGATAGTAATAAATCAGTATTTCAGATGATGTTTTATGATAAGTTGTTATAATAGAATAAGAAAGTAAAAAGTGGAACGCCCAAAACGACAAAATTGAAAATATTGCTGGTTCGTACATGTCGTAGACGGCTCATAAAGCGCCTTAAGTAAAACAAGGAGAACAATAAGATTCAATTATTTCTCGAAAAAAATATAAAAAATGGGTTGGCGTAGAATGTTTAAACCATTGTCATTAATCATAATTACCTGGCCTGATAAACTTCTGATTGATATTTGTCTTAATAACGAAACCTTTGTGCGTGTCTCTTGTATCAAAATATTCAATAGAAAAGTAAGAAAAAAAGAAAAAAAATGAAAATCTCTGAAGATGTTAGTTTACATTTATTAACCAGAAATAAAGTTATAAATCACTTTTTTTATTTTAATAGTTAGTGTAAGTCAATACATATAATATGTAGTCTTGAACGACAATGTGTTGACCCAGTATTACCTCAGGAGACGTTATCGCTCTAATTTTCTCTGTTTCTTAAACATTCTAATTCGGTAACCAAGATAGACACTTATTTCTCTGGTTATCATCATGACAACAAGATCTACATATGCCGTGATAAATCAAATTCACAATCATTGGTTATCCACCTTGTTTATATCACGTGTTATTGTTGTGTCACAAACTAGAACATAAATTAGCAAGATGAATGATGATTGACCAGGGGCTGTAAGAATCGTAGCACCAAATAACATGTTCGTGCTAAGCACTTTTACCATGCATGTTAAATTACAAATTCATTCTAGATTCATTTATAAAATTTATCTTCAAAAAAAAAATATTTGCTGTTTTTTTTACATTTTCAAGTGGTATACATATTGTTTTAACATATAAAATGGTATATAATTGCACTCATAATTAATAAACAAGCCTTAGATAATGTTTCAAACAATAAGGATACAAAATAAATGATAAACTAGGAAGCCAACTTTCGTGAGTTTTTCAAACTGATTGGTCACGAATTCGTTGTCGACATTATCAGTTTGGAAGTAATAAATGAATATGAAAAAGTCACTAATAGTAGGTGGTAATACATATGAACAAAATCAATACGAAAACAAAAATGATAATCATTATAAGAACTACCTAGAAAGAACTTTTTTGCAGTGCACTTTGTCAAAAGTCACATAGGTTCACTAACCTTTAAACAGGCTTGTTTGATAACAGACAGCGATAAATTATTAGACCTAAATCTGATCATGGCAGAATGATTGACATACAATCTCCTGGGATTATTGTCCTGAAATGCTGACATCTTCATCCTATAGTTATTTCGTTCATTTTTGCAAGATAAAACAATACTGGTTTTGTTTAAATATTATTGGGCGAAGATAAATCAAAGTAACAAATTTACCATTCGTTATAATGACTCGGATGAACATAATGGAACAGTCACCCCTGCTTCAGACAAACACGCACATCATACTTATTAAATGCACCATGAATAGACTAATGATGACGGTCACATAAATGGCCATGGCTTATATATTTTACTTCTGTTGTCTTAAAAATAGGCATTGGTTCTATGCATGTGTAATAAGAGTGTGTTTTCTTTCTTTAAAAATTCTTGGAATTATTTAGACGGCAATTAAAATGAGTTTTATGAGAGAAATTAAACTTCATACAGAAAAGTTAGGTATAAAATTTCGTACAAAGAGATTGACTGGAATTGTCTCATATTCGTTAACGTTAAGAATTGGTATTTTAAAGTTATCTGTTTTGTTTAATTGTTTTGCAAGAGCAATGACATATGGATATTTTGCTTGCAGGTACTATGTTTTATTAAGATATTTAACAAAAGTCTATTGCTGCAGTATTTTCTAGGAAGCAGACGATTGTGAGACCTCTTCTATCTCGCTAAATATCTAAAATATATAGCCATTTATAATTTTCAGGGACAATTTCAAAATATTTACGAACTGAATAAGTAGTGCAGAATATAATCAGACTTTAACCATAATGTGTACTTGGTTTGCACTTTTCGCATAGGTAGATTCTGTAATCATAGCTCGGCTGTCCATCGAAACAGACGAGCTAGAAATTCGCAGGTTTCAGCGATTATTTTCCATACCATTGTTTTGGATGTTCAACAATATCCTAACCCAAAACAGTATAATGTGTTACTAGACAGACATACGACCATGTCAACATTTTATCAAGTTTATAACATAATTTCATTCCAAATCATAAATTTTCGTTTCCTTTGTACACGTTGTGTTGATGAAAAACAACCAATTTTGATATTTTGTTATGAAGAACGAACGCATCTTATATTCGATTAATACCTTTCTGTTTGTTTTAGTGTTTAGAGCGAAAAATCTATAAAATAAAATAATGGTAACAAGCAATTATCATAGTATTGCAAGCAATCCATAAGTCCCCTACCGGTTAGAACCCCATCAACATTCTAAAGGGCCATTGGCCATTCACTAATGTTTCAATTTTCTCTATTTTAAGTAAACTTGTTGGAAAAGTTCTTTAAAAGTGATCACAGGAAACAGTTTTTATGAACAGACGGACTGAAGGACACTCTAAAGTTAATATTTGAAACATCCCTGTTACCAAAATATAACATTTTAAAAGCAAAATTCTTAAAGAGGAGATAACTCTTGAATTAAAGATGCAATTTCATAAAAATTTTCAGCTCTTTTGACTAATCACAAATATTGTTATATTTGCCATGTTTTAAGCCTATTTGTTGCCAAGGCAATTGATATTTTTTCAAAATAGGAAGAACAGATAAGACATGCATAATCTCAAGACTGCTATCTACCCATATGTCAAGTTTCATAAAAATATTTCCAGTACTTTTTGCGTTATCACTGGATTCAGTTTATGTGTAAAATTTGCCATATTTTCAGTCTATGTGTTGCCATAGCAACCAGAATTCTCAACAAAGGAAGAAAAGAAAAAGACGTGCATAATCTCAAGAATTGAAAAAGACGTGCATAATCTCAAGAATTATGTCCAGTTTCATAAAAATATTTCCAGTACCTTTTGCTTTATCACTGGATCCAGTTTATGTGTAAAATTTGCCATAATTTCAGCCTATTTGTTGCCATAGCAACCAGAATTCTCAACATAGGAAGAAAAGAAAAAGACGTGTATAATTTCAAGACTGCCATCTACCCATATGCCAAGTTTCATAAAAATATTTCCAGTACTTTTTGCTTTATCACTGGATCCAGTTTATGTGTAAAATTTGCCATATTTTCAGCCTATTTGTTGCCATAGCAACCAGAATTTTCAACATAGGAAGAAAAGAAAAAGACGTGCATAATCCCAAGACTGCCATCTACCCAGATGTCAAGTTTCATAAAAATATTTCCAGTACTTTTTGCGTTATCACTGGATCCAGTTTATGTGTAAAATTTGCCATATTTTCAGCCTATTTGTTGCCATAGCAACCAGAATTTTCAACATAGGAAGAAAAGTAAAAAACGTGCATAATCTCCATACTGCCATCTATCCATATACCAAGTTGCATAAAAAAAATTTCAGTACTTTTCAAGTTATCGCGGGATCCAGTTTTGTGGACGGACGGACTGACGGACTGACAGACAGACGGACGGACAGACGGACAGAGGGTAAACCTAAAGTCCCCTCCGGTAAACCGGTAGGGGACTAATAATAAAGTTTAATTAATATTAATTGAATAATTACATTAGTAATAACAAGATCTGTTTGTAAAACATGTATGCCCCCTATCTGTAGCCAATTAGTCATGTGATCAAGTTATTATGACTGACGTTTGACCTAGTGACCAAAAAAAGGGTTAATTACTGGTCATCACTACTAGTCACTAGGTAATTGTGACCGCAAATGTTGTGTGCAACAATTTTATGCAAAGTTATTACATATCTTACCAAATAATATATGCATAAATTTTATGAATCATGTAGGCCTCATTAATGACAGCCAAGTTGTTACATTACATTACATCTTGAAATGTGTATACCAAAAGTATTTTTCATTTAACGAAAAATATCAGCCAAAGCAACTTGAGTTGTTGAGTTATTGGTCTTTACATACAAGGTCAATATGACATTGACCTTTGACCCTTGAATCAATAGGGGTAATCTACTGGCTAAGACCAATGCATCTGTGAAGATTGAAGGTAAAGGGCCTTGAGTTGGGATTTTGTTCTCTTTATGGTCAATGTGATCTTGACTTCTGACCCCTTAACGCCAAAAATCCATTGAGGTCATCTTCTGACCAAAAGCAATGCATCTGTAAAGCTTTAAGGTCAAGGGTCCATGGGTTGTCCAGATATTGATAGAAAACCGTTTTGAAAAACAAGGTCAATGCAACCATGGTCTTTGACCCCCTGACCCCAAAATCAATAGGGGTCATCTACTGCCCAAGACCAATGCACCTACACAATTTGAAGGCCAACAGCCGATAACTTGTCAAGTTATTGATCAGAAACCGTTTTTACCTACAAGATCATGCAACCTTGATCTTTGACCCCTTGACCCTAAAATCAATAGGGGTCATCTACTGGTCAAGTCCAATGCACCTATCAAGTTTGAGGGCCAACAGCCATGGGTTGTCAAGTTATTGATTGGAAACCGTTTTAACCTACAAGGTCAGTGTGACCTTGACCTTTGACTCATTGACTTCAAAATCAAACGGGGTCTTCTGCTGGTTATGAACAATCATCGTAATAAGTTTGAAGTTCCTAGGCCTTAGCGTTCTTAAATTATAGATCAGAAACCGTTTTTATCTATAAGGTCAATGTGACCTTGACCTTTGACCCCTCAACTCCAAAATCAATATGGGCCATCTGCTGATCATGAACAATAATCATACCAAGTTTAATATCCCTAGGCCTAAGCGTTCTTTAGTTCTTTCGCAAACCATTTGATCTACGGACCGACGGACTGACAGACCGACGGACTGATCGACAGACAAATGCAAGGCAATATACCCCCACTTCTTTGAAGGAGGGCTTAATGATAACAATGATGATGATGATGATGATGATGATAGAAATATTTAAAAAACAATTAATGGAAACTGCGAACTTTAGCATAAAATACTATGGCACAGCGGATTTGTATGATAAAATTGCTTGTCAATGACAAATATCACCATTTCAACAAGATTTATAGACCTATGATACTAATGAAAATCTCAGACTCCTCTTTAAAATCTATTATGCTTCCTTTATCAATATCAAATGACAAATCAAATGTGCAATCGATAAATAAATAGCGGAAATGATAATTCAGAATTTGTAGTATCAAAATACTAAAGTTTAATATGATGCAATTATTCATTTCCTGTCATCAAATAAAAGACATCAGACATAAAATTTCTTAGTAGATTGCTGAACATAAATTTGATATAAATATATTAGTGAATAATTAAGACATTATATTGATATTAATTTATGCCAACATTCTTAATTTGTAAACTATCTTATCAGATGCAGAATAGAATTCGTTTCAAATGGAAAACATACACCTTTGTTTATTCATATAAAAATTGGTATAAGAAGTGGAAACCTTGTAGTTACAAAATGTAAGATGTCTTCTCTAAGTCCAGGAATTATGGTTTCAGCTCTATTGGAGTCACAACAGTATTTCCTTATATGGCACAAGTATTGATAAATTTAATGAGTTGATAAACTAAGCTGAATGTTTTCTTTACAATATAGTTTAATGATAAAGAAAGAGTTCTTCATTTCTTATAAACGCACCCCTTGTAAGAGAACCTTCAACCCAAGGACATGAAGTGAGAACCATAAAGTACCGCGACACAGCATCTAGAAACAGCAGTTTATAGATACATTTTTTAAGATTTGTCCTCAATTGACTGTATTCTACATTTGTTATACTTTATAAATCATGAAGTTTGTTAAATATGGCTTTGTCCCAATTTGATTTCAATTCAGAGGATGTAAGTTCACTAATGGAAGGTTTAAAATCTCTATTTGGTAATGGTAACACAAATGGTTGAGTAGTTAAGGACATTTTAGCCAACTTGAAAGCATCTACCATATTTCTAAGTGGCTTGGTATCTAAATTGGGTTTTATAATTTCATGAAATCGCAACAAGAGTTTTTTCCTAATATTATGGGATTTTTTTTATATTTCTAATTGATAAAATATATGGAGTGTAACTGAAAAAAATACAAATGTGTTACTTATATGCTGTAAAATGTATGATAAAGCTAAATTATATGGAATGAAAATAAACTGTCGCTCTAAATTAAAGTATAAGTTAACTTTTTGAGGTTTTTGAGGAGCCAATCAACAAATCAAATGTTCTGATTTCAGTGCAATATAAAATACAAACGTGCATGTGTTTTCTTTTCTTGTTTTTCTTTACGGCAATATAAGGCACATTTCTCAAGAAACAAAATTGCAAGATGTCAGCATTACATGGGAGTTGTTATGGTGCTATATGTGGTTAATTATCTCAAATATTTTAACTTTTAAATTTCAGCATTTAGATAACTAATCGTATGCCACAAATATTTCAGATTTCGCTGCAAATTACCTGGTCAAAAGCTTGAAGGTCACCATTTATGGCAATTTAAGGTACAGGACGCTTGTCTGGCAGATTCATTCACGACGTAAAACGTGTAAAGCACTCGGCATTTTCTTCTGCTAGGCTAAGTTTGTAAACCCTACGTTACTTTGTAAAATTCTACAATTTTTTATTTACATAATTATATACGTACGAATAACAAGGTTGACACATATTTGTAGAACAGAATTTAATTTAAAAAAGCAACATATCGTCAATACTGTCAAGTATATTGTTTTGCACCTTTCATTTTGTTTTGTCCTCTAGTTTGTGCACCATAATTTTTGTTTTGCCCTCCAATTACTGCATTTTAATTTACGTTTTGCTTTATAGATAATACATAGAATTATTTATCACACTGAGCCACATTTACTTCAGATTGATATCTAATTGTAGACTTGATTTACAAAGATGTTTGAGTGGATCGTAAGCATAGATTTTATACTGAAACGAATTTGAAAACACTACATAATTATGAAATATCAGTGATATGATTAATGTTACTTTGCAGTCCTTGGAAAGCACGACATATTATTCAGACATGTATAGTTATGTTGATAAGTCTGAAAAGTTAACGAGAATTTTTCTTTGTTATTTCAAGTACACTATTTATAATCATTAAAATATGTATATATACTGTCTATGATGAAATATTTTATTGATGTTTCAGGAGCACTGTGTTTAGCAGAATACAGTAACTTATATTTAAGCTATAGTTATCCCTTTAAGCTCAATATAGGGAGCAACAGATTTGCTATCCTGGAGACTCTGGTTCATAATTCGGGTAAGGCGAAATTTTTTCGTGACAATTAATCTAGAATTATTTAAAACGCTAATTATTTCGTTTTTTCTTAAGGGTTTTTTGTATACTCTTGTTTTGAAATATGTATTTAAAACAAGCGTACAAAAGCAATTTCGAAGAAGACATTATTTAATACAATGTATATAAATAATTTGATATATATGGTTTCTACACATTCTAGTATATTTTATTTTCATTATTATTTATTCATTATGAAATCTGATTCCAGTTCTGTGTAGGAAATTATATAACAGAAGTTCCAGATAAGTGAGATGTGTCCTTTATATTGGATTCAAACGTGTGGTTTATTACTCCAATCTTATCATAAACGAATTTTATTACGCAAGCATTATTGTTCATTGAATCCGCAGGAATTCCTCTCAAATGTGATTTATTCTCGATTGAGATGTTTTATTGTGTATAACTCAACCCTGACAAAATTATACAGTCAACTAAGGACAAATCTTATAGAATGTATCTATAAACTGCTGTTACTCCAACATTATATTCAAAACATGCGTTAAATGCTGTATGGCGATACTTCACCAATGTCATATACTTCTTGTCGTTCGGGTTTTATAATGGATTTAACTCAATACAGGATTGGAGCAATACCTGTAGACGCTTGCAGAAATCATGATCATAAAACAGACAAATATCGTTTTTTTTCGCCGATTTTTACATTTTTCATTCATTATCTGACATAAATCGGTGTGAAAAGATGAATTAGACGTTTTAAAGTTCATTCCGTTGGGTGAAAAAGCAAGATTTTAGCATTTTATAGTTCAAGAGCGCCTTGTCCGGTATATACCGGAATACGGTATTTAGTGTGGTGCTCCAATCCTTTTTTTAGTCACACTCTTTTATAATACACTACAGCGTTTATTTTAGCTGCACAACATTTTTTCTATCAGTAAAACTATACAAAATGTATTTGAAAGAAAACTTCCAACTTAGTTAAATGACTTTTGAGTCACATGAGAAGACATGGTTGCGACTGTTCTATAATATTCACACAAGTTATTATAAAAATGATAAACATGTGTTGATTAATCTCCGCCCAATGATATTCAAACAGCAGTAATATTATATTTGTACAAATGAACAACAACATTAATCCCTTTGGTTGAAGATGTCAGTATGGAGATTGTTTGTCCGGCATGTTGGCAATGATCATATTTAGGTTTTATAATTATGTATTATCACCTATTGTTAGTGACTTATTGTTATTCATTTATCGACAACGAATTCGTGACCAATCAGTTTGAAAAACTCAAGAAAGTTGTCTACCCAGTTATTATTTATTTTGTATCCTTAATGTTTGAAACATTATCTAAGGTTGGTTTATCAATTAGGAGTACAATTATATACCATTTTTAGGTTAAAACAATATGCATACCACTTCAAAAATGTAAACAAAACAAACAAATATATCTTTTTGAAAATTAGTTTTATTAATGAATGTAGAATCAATTTGCAATTTAACATGCATGTTAAAAATGCTTAGCATGAACATCTGTGTTATTTGGTGCTACGATTCTTACAGCCCCTGGTCAATCAACATTCAATTTGCTAAATGTGTTCCAGCATGTGACACAACAATGACACGTGATATGAGCAAGATTCACAACCAATGATTGTGGATTTGATTTATCAGGACAGATTTAGATCTTGTGATTACTTTCTGATGTTTTGACGAATTCTTGAGAAATAAACGACCATCTGTACCGAATTAGAATGTTAAATAAACGAAGAAAATAAGAGTGATTACGTCTCCTGAGGTTATACCAACACACTGACGTTCAAGATTATATAAACAGTATTATAACATTTTTCAGGACAAACGGAAGGCAGAAAATATAAACGGAGGCCACTCCTGTGTCTATGTCAAAACACTGGCACTCCAAAATAAAAAGGTGATAATGTAACTTTATTTTCTGGACATTTAAATCTATATCAACATCTTCTTCAAGGACTTTTATCTATTCTTCTTTTTTATTATTTTAGATTGTAAATTTGATACATGAGACACGCACAAATGTTTCGTTATTATGACAATCACTAATTTATTAGCCCATACAATTATTACTAATGGCATTGGATTAAACTCTCTCAACCCTTCCAATGTATTATATTTGTTTCGAGAAAAAGCGCATTTACTCTAAAATTTACAAACATTTCAAAGTCAGATTTTATCAAGTTATCATTCTAAGAGGATAACAATGGAGAATACTTGTTTTTTAAATTTGATTTTGATCTCGATATTGATCCTTAAATCTTAAAACACTCGGCCCTTTTTTGTTCTAAATAATCAATTTTAACGTGAATAACACACTGCCTTTTAACAGAAAGAAAAAAATCATTTCTGATGCTCAAAAATGTCATTACTCAACTATGTAAATAAAGGCTATCATATTTGATACTCGATATCTTAATATTTTTTTTTCTACTGCAAGCAGACATATAATGAAATTTACATCCGGCGTTTTCCGTGGAATTCGTGTCCATTTAAAAAAAACCAACAATTTTCATATAATTCGTGACATGAACATAACTGTGAAAACAGTTTATTTCTGGGTAAATCCATAATTGAAAGAACAGTTAAGTAAAATTCCATGATATGCCATTGCTTAATTGAATTAATATTTAAAATAAAAAAGGGAACTATTAATTCCAACGTCACATTAATGTACTTTGATTTAGATGCAAAGCTTCGTTACAAGTATGTATTATCTTCTTACATCACCAGATATCTGTCATTTAAATATAATACCTGCTGCTTAATTAAAATTTATATGACATGTGCGTGATGAGGTAATTTTAATTTCTATTTTTACGTTTAAATACTTTTAATACATTATCATCTGCCACAAACCTTAGTTTTATTGCATTTAAATTAAAGTTGTAGGCGTACAAAAAGGATTTCAATTTTAGAGACACCATGAATAATAAAGATCTAACACATGTAAGAAATATACAACGTTTTATAGTCTTATCATTAAAATATCTCTGAGTTTTCTCATTTTGAAAAGGTATGAAAATACTGTCTGTTTTCACAATATAAAAAAGAAAAAAAGCATATCATGAATAGGCTCCGTCCAACCGAACCCGCAATGTTTGAAAATTTGCTGTTCAAGGCGTTCCCCTAGGTTTAGAACGAGAAAATGATTTATTTATTGTGTTATGCTACAGATTGTGTAAATAGTAACTGCTCAAATGTTGAGCTGGTGGCAGCAAATTCTATATGACCAGTTTTATAAAGGTCTAATAAGAGGCCCAACTTAAAACGGTTACACTGGTTCTTCTTTTTTATTATTTTAGATTGTAAATTTGATACATGAGACACGTACAAATGTTTCGTTATTATGACAATCACTAATTTATTAGCCCATACAATTATTACTAATGGCATTGGATTAAACTCTCTCAACCCTTCCAATGTATTATATTTGTTTCGAGAAAAAGCGCATTTACTCTAAAATTTACAAACATTTCAAGTCAGATTTTATCAAGTTATCATTCTAAGAGGATAAACAATGGAGAATACTTGTTTTTAAATTTGATTTTGATCTCGATATTGATCCTTAAATCTTAAAACACTCGGCCCTTTTTGTTCTAAATAATCAATTTTAACGTGAATAACACACTGCCTTTTAACAGAAAGAAAAAAATCATTTCTGATGCTCAAAAATGTCATTACTCAACTATGTAAATAAAGGCTATCATATTTGATACTCGATATCTTAATATTTTTTTTCTACTGCAAGCAGACATATAATGAAATTTACATCCGGCGTTTTCCGTGGAATTCGTGTCCATTTAAAAAAAAAACCCAACAATTTTCATATAATTCGTGACATGAACATAACTGTGAAAACAGTTTATTTCTGGGTAAATCCATAATTGAAAGAACAGTTAAGTAAAATTCCATGATATGCCATTGCTTAATTGAATTAAATATTTAAATAAAAAAAGGGAACTATTAATTCCAACGTCACATTAATGTACTTTGATTTAGATGCAAAGCTTCGTTACAAGTATGTATTATCTTCTTACATCACCAGATATCTGTCATTTAAATATAATACCTGCTGCTTAATTAAAATTTATATGACATGTGCGTGATGAGGTAATTTTAATTTCTATTTTTACGTTTAAATACTTTTAATACATTATCATCTGCCAAAACCTTAGTTTTATTGCATTTAAATTAAAGTTGTAGGCGTACAAAAAGGATTTCAATTTTAGAGACACCATGAATAATTAAAGATCTAACACATGTAAGAATATACAACGTTTTATAGTCTTATCATTAAAATATCTCTGAGTTATTCTCATTTGAAGGTATGAAAATACTGTCTGTTTTTACAATATAAAAAAGAAAAAAAGTATATCATGAATAGGCTCCGTCCAACCGAACCCGCAATGTTTGAAAATTTGCTGTTCAAAGGCGTTCCCTAGGTTTTCCCTTTTATTGATATTCTTATAACCGTAAGTTTTTTCTTTGTTTATTTTATTTGTTTACAAAAACTGCCCGATTGTCATGCACATGTATCCGAAATATGTTTATCTATATTATGTCTGAACTTCCCTATTGTGGTTGAGTGGTTGCCTTTAAGGTATGAAGCATCAGAATTGCAGCTACCGTTTATCCCTGCATGATCTGTTAGAGTCGACTAATTGGGTTCAAATTACTTTGGTCTATGCAAAGCTTAGCTACAGCCGGTGAGGTGGATTTGACCTCTACTGTTGCTTTTAGTTTGTAAGACCCGAGGTTAGCAAAAATCAACTTTCCTCTTTCTGCGTCATATGACATAAATTGAATAAATGGGCCATAAAACCAAACAAAATACTTATTGCGAATTTTTTGTTAATTAATTTGACCAACATGAAAAATGGAAAATAGATTCCTTTAAAATGCCGAAAACTGCAGAATTAAAACTGTTGCAGACGACATGGTTTGAATGAGCTTTTTGGTAGATGCATGTGAAGTCTATCCAGGAATAATGGTGTGCCCGGTAATTTCAAGTTCGATTATTCGTGATCCAGAGTGAAAGCTACTTGCAACTCTACCACACACATATCATAGTACATATCATGTAAAACTGTCTACATGTTCTTCTTCACGGCCAATGAGAATTATTTTGGAAAATCTAAATAATTCCCCAGCTTTTAAAGAACATTTAAAATATAAAGAACTATAAGAGCAATTAGGACTATTAGGACTAATTGCTCTGCTTACGTGGCATTTGACTACATGCACTTTGTAGTGACATATTGCGTGATATGTGCATCCATATAAGGTCTTCTCAGACTTAAAGCTGTTATGTCAAATACGCTGTCTATCTATTTTAAACTAATTTTAATTAAAATGTTAAATTCTCATAAATGATCCAATTGCATACATCTGCACTTTTATAATAGTTTATATGCACTTTTCCTCATTGGGGACATTGACATTAATTTCTCAATTATTTACTACTTCCTATGTAAATTAAATCTTTTTTTAATCTATTAACAATTGTCTGATTAGATGGCGAAATAGATTTTCTCTTAAAATGTAAAATGTTCATTAAAGATCCAAATGCATAGTCTGCACCTTTCTTTATTGCCGACATTTAAATCCATTTCTCAATTGTTTACAAAATGCTTATGCAAGGAATGTATATAAATGCTTGGGATGTTTTCTGTTTCATAGATATCGTGATGTAAAATGATAATAGTAGCAAATTAAGTTGATAAAATATGTTTAAGCAAATGCTTCTAAATAAAAATAGAAAAAACAAATGAAAATTACATAAACAATGCAGACCCGGTGTCAATGAGTACATACACAAGGGATAATGTAACAAGTGCAACATCCTAATAAACAAGAATTTGTAACAGAGTTACAAACGTCCCCCGCCTCGGGAAGTTTTATATGAAGCATAAAATTGTGCTATTTCAAAAGACTGAGGTATGGATCTCAGGACATTCAGTCCAAAATTATGATCAATGCTAGATCTGCAAATGCAACAATTAATTTGTTATGAAAAAGTTATGGACCGGACACAAAATATACCCTGTAACAGACTATGTAAGTATTTGACCTCCAAGTGTGACCTTGATCTTGGAGGTAGGTGACCGGTTTTTGCGCATGACACATTGTCTGATTATTGTGAACAATTATGGCAAGTATTTACAAAATTCCTTCATAGATAAGAAAGTTATGGACCGGACACGACATATACCCTCAAATAGACAATGTTGACCTTGAATGAGCAAGTGCGACCTTGACCCTGGAGGTAGGGGTCTGGTTGTTGCGCATGACACATCGTCTTATTATAACAAACATTTGTGCCAAGTTATTTCAAATTCCTTTGATAAATGACAAAGTTATGGACCGGACACGAAATATACCCTGTAACAGACTATGTTAATATATGACCTCGAAGTGTGACCTTGACCTTAGAGGTAGGTGACTGATTTTTGCGCATGACACATCATCTAGTTATTGTGAACAATTATGGCAAGTATTTACAAAATCCCTTCATAGATAAGAAAGTTATGGACCGGACACGACATATACCCTCAAATAGACAATGTTGACCTTGAATGAGCAAGTGCGACCTTGACCCTGGAGGTAGGGGTCTGGTTGTTGCGCATGACACATCGTCTTATTATAACAAACATTTGTGCCAAGTTATTTCAAATTCCTTTGATAAATGACAAAGTTATGGACCGGACACGAAAGTGTGACGGACGGACGGATGGACAGACGGACGGAGCCTATTTCTATATCCCCCTTTTTTCTTCAAAAAGGCGGGGGACAAAAAAGGACAAAATTCAACAAGGTAAGGTGATGTTCTCAGAACGTAGCCCCCGTCACCCCCTAGTCACACCGGCTATGATTTCAGAAGTTTACGAATCAAAGGGAACACGGATAGAAAAAGGAGGGGGAGATGTACCAATGGCTATCTTACATAAAAATACATGATTGTGTTGAAAGGGAAGAAGGGATGTGGATATAATGCTGAAATAGGAATACCACATGGATAGTTAAATATTAGGAATGACGATCAATATGTTACTTTTCATATTTTATTTTTATTTACTGTAAAACAATTGACTAACCTTAAAAAGATATTTGTTTATTTTTGAAGCATTTATTTTGTGTTAGACGAAACGATTATTTTATTACAGATCTTCGAATATTTTTGTATAAAAGTAGTTAATATTTTGATAAATGAACATCAAAGACTTTTAAAAAGAATTTCAAGATCAGTTGCTAGACGCCATGTTATACAACAAAAATAAAATGTAATAAATCATTTCCAGCTAACTTGAATTACTGTCGCCTTATTGTGCAATTTTACCCACACGTAAGTATCATTTTAATGGTACCATAATTATACATCATCTACAGTAACAAATTTGTGTGACAATCATTTTTTTCAAACATCTAAAAACACTTTGAATAACATCAAACATATACAATATCTACATTGTATAATCTATTATTCATGATTTGTCGTTTTTAGTTAAGAGAAAAAAGAGTCTGTTTAGATGTCTCTAAATTTTCTTCATTATTTAAACATATTTTCCATCATTGCACTCATATATCCAATTAATTATTTATTACGCGGTAAAAATATGAAGGGATTTAGGGTATTTTTTCACAAAAATAAGCATTTGATTATCTAGATATCAACCAAACATTCAAACGCATATCATAGTAAGCAGGACTTTTAAAGTCTATTGAATATACATAAAGCAATGTTGATTGGGATAACATTTGTCAGCGGACCTATATTATTGGAATTACATTTGTAAGCGGAACTTTAGTCACTAACTTAAAGTCAGAATGTAACATACATCGTGCTTCCCGTTTTTGGCTCATGCTGGCAACAAGCCAGATCTAATAACCATTTTATATCAATTATTTTCGATGAAACAAGAGACGCCGCAATGAGACGAAAACCAGATTTTCAACCACCAAGTATTGATGTGACAGGAATAAATAAGGAAATATGGCAGAAAAAAAATGATGCTGTTTTTTGTAGCAACACAGAAAATTGGTTTCACTAGTTCAAAATAATAAATTACCAGATACCTGAGTATCAGTGCCAGGCTGTATTTTCATGCAAGCTACACACATGCTAAGTTAAGTATCAAAGGTCAAAGTGTACCGAACCTTTACCTTGCTCACATATATTAAAATTGGCAATCCCAGGCTGCATCTTAATATAAGCTGTCCACACAGCAAGTTTTGTGTCAATAGGTCTAAGAAAACTCAAGTTATTATGCGGAGACATAATTTCTTCTATTTGTTATTGTAGCAATAGTGACGCCCGCCGCCCAACTAGTGTCTTGATATAAGCTACCCACATACTAAGTTTTGTGTCAATAGATCAAAGCAAACTGAAGTTATTGACCGGAAACTTAATATATAATTTTAGCAACAGTGACCTCGACCTTGATCAAACACATCTGGGAAGCAAATCTCAAGCTGCCTCTTGATATAAGCTACCCATACACTAAGTTTGGTGTCAATAGACCTTAGCAAACTAAAGTTATTGAGCGAAAACTGACTTTTATTTTTTTAGCAACAGTGACATTGACCTTAATCACATACTGGGTAGCAATCCAAAGCAGCTTCTTGATATAAGCTACCCATACACCAAGTTTAGAGTCAATAGGCATTAGCAAACTAAAGTTATTGAGCGGAAATTGAATTTCTATATTTAGCAACAGTGACCTTGACCTTGATCACAGACACCTGGGTAGCAATCCCAAGCTGCCTTTTGATATAAGCTATCCATATTCCAAGTTTGGTGTCATAAGGCATAAGCAAACTAATGTTATTGAGCGAAACTGAATTTCTATTTTTAGAAATAGTGACCTTGACCTTAATCACAGACACGTGGGTAGCAATCCCAAGCTGCGTCTTGATATACGCTACCCATACACCAAGTTTGGTGTCAATTGGCCTTAGCAAACTAAAGTTATTGAGCGGAAACTGAATTTCCATTTTTAGCAATAGTGACCTTAACCTTGATCACAGACACCTGGGTAGCAATCTCAAGCTGCCTTTTAATATAAGCTATCCATATTCCAAGTTTGGTGTCATAAGGCATAAGCAAACTAATGTTATTGAGGGGAAACTGAATTTCTATTTTTAGCAACAGTGACCTTGACCTTAAACACAGACACCTGGTAAGCAATCCCAAGCTGCGTCTTGATATTAGCTACCTATACACCAAGTTTGGTATCAATTGGCCTAAACGAATCAAGTTATTCAGGGGAAACAAAAGTTGACGCCCGCCCGAATGCCCGCCCGCCCGCCCGCCGACTCTAGGTTTTTTTGAGTGTGTCGGGGCCGCGTCCTGTGAACGTTGCCTTTGCCTTGTTGATCTTTATTCTTGTTTTTTTTTCGGCATTACAATAATCCGGTTTTCGTTGAAAATCTGGTTAATAAAAAGGGCGTAAAAAACGTTTTCGCGGGCATCAGACCTTTTTGCAAGAAGATTAATTGAGTGCATCATTGGAAATAAAAAAATATTAAGTTATGTGCGTCTTATGAACAGGTTCCTTGCGAATTTCTCAATTTTGCTGTTGAAAAAAATGGAACGCTGACCAAATGGCGATCATTCTGCTTATTTAACATGGACTATTTGTAAAAACTCGCGATAGAAAGCTGATATTTGAAGATAAAAAGAACTAGTATGTCGCTGTCCCTTTGCCAACATTATGAGATGTACGCAGAAATAACTGTATCAGTGATTGTTCAAGAATTTAATTCCATTTTCTAATTATTTTGTCTGGGCATGCAATTGCTAAATGCGAAACACAATTGCTTGTTGTTGTTTTTTCTTTTTCTTCTTCTTCGACATTTGGCTTTGTAGACTATAGAAATCTGGAGAAAGAGTGATAACTCGGAAGCTTTAATCACGACAAAAGTAAATGAAAATTGCATTCTCGGTTTAATTGAGTCTGCACATGACCTTATTAATCACCATTTAACATATATAATAACATTTGAGCCACGCCATGACAAAACCAACATATGGGTTTGCGACCAGCATGGATCCAGACCAGTCTGCGCAGACTGCGCGGAGGCGCAGGCTGGTCTGGATCCATGCTGATATATTGACGATTCTGATACGTGATATCTTTCAAACTTTCAATCAGTATTTTATTGCACTTGAATAAACATACTAACAACAACGTTAATCATTAAAACTTGTTTCCGTTGAGCATAATTTATGACGTATAAAGAAATATTATACAACTATACATAGTTCTTGTATGAAAATATGTCATCCTTAGCTCGATTGATGAATTCTCTTTAGGCGTACGCATTAAACAAAATACTTTGAAGATAGATTTAAATTCACATGCCTAATATCGAGATCAAGACGTAAATTTATGACGCATGTTTCCACTAATCGTCCGGAAATAAAAAAGGTTGGTTTTTTCTTCTCCCATATTTTCTTCAATGTCTTTATACATAATTTATACGTCGTCTGTTTTAGATCCGCATTTAAACAAAACATCTCCTAAGAGATGTGTCAAATTGGTGTCATGATTGAATTTCAGACTTGAATTAGCATTACGCGATGCTTGTTTTTACTTTCTGTTAGAAGAGGAGTGCAAAAGACATTCTCTCTGTCCACACAATAAGTTCATTCATTTATAATTATCAGTAAAATGTAAGCTCTAAGAATAAAGTAAGGAAGCGTTAAAGTACCTTATTTTGGTGCGAACGTAATGTATTACATGTACATGTATTCTAACAGAACTCGTATTGTCATTATACCATAGAAAAAAAAACCTTTTACCGTTCTAATTATTGTTTTTCTTTCAAAAGGTGCTAAAATAACATCTCTCATACAATAACGCCACAAGTTTTATTAATATCAATTTATATAATTTATATTATAAAATCCTATGACAATTCGTAGCGTAATTACGCAATCCTAAGTATTCAACACATTCATAAAGACCCCAACAATGACGTCATTTTAAACCGTCATATTTTTTATAAATATACATGTAGTAAATAATAATGTTAAGTAGATAATATTAATAATTATTTCTATTGTTTAATATTTTGTTAAACCTTAGTGACAGTAGGGTGCAGAATAGAACAGCCCAATACTAGAATGTGTACTGGAAATAATGTCCGCTTGAAAAAAAAATAGTGATCTCCTTATTTCGTCTTGTTTGAATCGAAATTGTACCGGTCTGTCTCACAGCTTTTGTTGTCAGTTTGTGCGATATTTTATAAATCTATAGTCATAAAAGACATTTTCCCTCAATTTTAGTTATGATTTGAAGCGTTTTTGTAAAAGTGATCCTTAATTAACATAACTGAAATAAAAAAAATATTTGAACCAGTATATTTATGATACTTGGTTGTCCGGTCTTTGTACTCTCGTCAACGGTGACATTTCATTTTTTCGGTCTTAAGTCGTGTGTTTCATTCTTTTGTACTTTACTATCATTAAAGAAATGTACATGTATTTAGGAAAATTAAAGTACACAGTCTAGAATAATTTTTTACCGTTGTGTTCAATGCTCTCTGGAATTTATTTGTAATGTAAGTTTATAATAATTCCAATGAAATTGATAGGATCTGATAGACTGCATAATCAATTTGTTGATTAGTTTAACAGAAAACTAAATAAAAAAGTCGAAAAAACATTCAAATCCACCAGAACCAGCATTTCGCTGCCATGCTCAAAATCTTTTAGCTTCAAATTTGTCTCTGTCGTAGCTTAATTGGCCTTGCGGTTCAGTATAAAATTGTTTTTTTTCAAATATCTTTGTCTAGACTAGCAATTTGATAAATGAGAGATGTAATAAAACAAATTGCCATTAGGTTGTTTTGTGCATTTAGCGTCATTTCTTTGCTTTTTGCTGAATAATATATGGTCTTGTAAGACAGTTGTTGGCATTATAGGTTTCAATTGAGACTAATATGGTTGTGGGCATGAACCATAAATGGTTTATTATATATTAATATGTATTATTTACTAAGTCGAACAGTCTACTGTTTTTGTACAAGTCTATTAAAGAATAGGGGAAACATATAAAAGCGTTCTTTCGAACGTAAAGTGATGTTTTACGGGCAATAATTTCAATCATTGTCAAGATTTGCAATAATTTATATTGACCTTTCGATGAGTTAAGATAGATTAAAGATTGCGTTAATTGTTTTGTGTAATTTTAATTAAGAATATTGATTAAGTTAACCATCATCATCATCACCATGATTTCGTTTATCATCGTTATCAACAACGCCATATCATCAACCCCATAATCATCATCAATTTCGTTGTTGTCGTCGTCAAAATTCCTGAATTAACCATTAACCTGTCAAATATCTAAAACCAAAAATTAGGAAATTTTTGAATTATGATTAACTAATATAAGTACATGTACTACCTGTATAACAAACAATGTTTACACGACAAGGACGTCCAGGCCGTTTTTTATTTTTTTTTGTTTATTTATTTTTTTTTTTTTCATTTTTGTTGTTGTTTTTTATTTGCACTTGTTGCACGAGTAGTATAAGTTGACACCACCTGGCTAAGATATGAATATTGGTATATATCAAATTTATAGTCTTGATAAGAATCATTACTTTGTTTCATAGAGTCTTAACTACCTAGAAGCAATAACGCATTCAATGATATAAAAGTAAAGGTTAAAGTCCGGAGAAACATCATGACAATAGAACGTAATTTAATCTGATAAAATGAAAATATCGGATAAAAAGAAAATGAAAATGAGATAAAAGATCAATATGGCAAAGGCAACGTTCACATGATTAATCAGAAAAAAAGCTAACACATCATTATGTCAAGATAGGAATCATTATTCGATTAGGGAGGCATTAATGCCATAATATGTTGCACACTATCTGCATCAAGTTTACAAGATAAAATGTAGTGACAAATTTATGAAAATAGTTGGAACTAAATCTGGTTGAGAATATAAAACAATACTCAAGGCCAGTTTAACAAATTGACTTGGTACAAAGTGAATGCTGAAGAGAAGTTGTTTTACAGCATATTTATTGAATTGTTATATTATTTCAAAGATAGTTTGTGATTTGGTTTTCATTTCAAGAACCAGCTGTTAAAAGCGAAGTCTATGCGATAGCCTTGTGTTTACTCATTTGTGTCGATTGATTCAATTTTAAGTCGGTATATATGTCAAATGTATAATATACATATCTAATGAACTTAGAACAGTTTAAAATAAATCATACAAAATAAACAGCCCCGGATTGTTCAGAATGCTTGTTTGTTTGATTCAAATCGTTTTAAAAGTGAATTTACTCGGTAATACAACTGTAATACCACAAATCGGTACAAGATCATACATTAAAGGAGGAAATGTTTGACAATGAAATATTCATTGCAATTAAAGCAAAAAGAAACATCAGAGCCTGTTGAAAGATGTGTATGTGAAACTCTTGTGTGTCCTCTTTGCCATATCAGAAGTACCACCTGAGCATGACGGTTTACAAGAAACAGACATGGTGACAAGTTAAGAAAGGGGTTTATATCATGAAGTGTGTTAATATATCTTCGTCCCAATTTTATTTCCGTTCAGATGATGTAAGTTTACTAATGGAAGGTTTAAAATCTGAGAAGTTGCTTTTGAGGATCTAAATTGGTTTTTATGATATCATGAAATCGCAACATGAGTTTTTTATCCTAATATTATGGATTTTTTTAATTTTAATTGATAGAAATACAAAGAGTGAATCTGAAAAAAATACAAATTTGTTATTAATTTACTGTAAAATGTATGATTAGGCTAGACTATATGGAATGAAAGTAAACTGTCGCTCTAAATTGAAGTATCAGTTAACTCTAAGTGTTTTCGTTGAAATACACCGTAATTTAGTGGAGCCAATCAACAGATCAAATAGTCTGACTTCACTACAATATAAAAATACAAACGTACATGTGTTTTCTTTTCTTCTTTCTATTTGAGACAACATTAGTCACATGACTCAAGGAACAAAATTGCAAGATGTCCGCATTACATGGGAGTTGTTCTGATGGTATTTGTAGTTTATTATGCAAACGCTTGAAGGTCGACAATTTAAGGTAAGCGGCGCTTGTTTGGCAGATGCATTCACGATGTTAAACGTTTAAAACGCTCGGTGTTTTCTTCTGCTAGGCTAAGTATATAAACTCAACGTTACTTTGTAATAAAAATGTACATTTTTTATTTACAAACATACGTAAAAATAACAAGGTTTACATATATATGTAGACCAGAATGGCGTTTAAGTAAATAAAATTGAAGACACTATATAATTATGAAACAACAGTGCTATGATTAATGTTACTTTGCCGTCCTTGAAAAAATGCGACAAAATATTTAGATATTATGTATATAAGTCGGTATGTCTGAACTGTTTTTCAAGTACACTGTTATAATCACTGAAATATGTATATAAAAAAATATGCTATCTTTATGCTATCTATGACGAAATATTTGGAATATTTTCTTTTATGTTTTAGTCGCATTTTATTTAGTCTAATACATTTCCTATTAAAGAATAGTCCTCCCTCTAAGCTCATTTGAAATACAGAAGTCTCTGGTTCGAATCTCTGGCAAGTCGAAATTCTGTCGTCACAATTAATCTAGGATTATAAAAACCGCTGATTATTTCGTTTGTTCTTAAGGTATCTTCGTACTTATTTATTGTTTACTTTTGTTTTGATAGATGTATTTAAAACAAGCATATAAAAGAAATTTCGTAGAAGACATTATTTAATACAAAATAAATATATATCTTTAACTCTTTGATTTGTGCATGTTTTCAGTATATTTTTGTATTTATCCATTATAAAATCTGATTCTAGTTCTGCGTAGGAAATAAGATAACTAAAGTTCCACATACGTAAGTTGTGTCCTTGACATTAGATTAAAACGTGTGGTTTATAACTCCGATCATATTATAAAAGAATTTATTACTCAAGCATTATTGTTCATTGAATCCGTGGAAATACCTATCAAATGTGATTAATTCTCGATTGAGATGTTTTATTGTGTATAACTCAAGTCTTACATAATAGTATAGTCAATTGTTGACGAACCTTATAGAATGTATCTTTATTTTATGCTTTTCAGTGGATTACTGATTTATCCATGAAAATTATATTTGATAATTTCACAGTGAAAATTATCAAAATATAATTTCACTTTTTTCAATGACGAAACTTTTTTTTTAAGATTTTCCCCATGTGGTACCTCAATTTTATTTTTACTGACAATTCTGACAATATCAGGATGTTAAAAAAAATAGCAAAGCTGAAATAGATAAATAACTGAAATGTCAAAAGTAATGAAGAGAGAAAACTTACTTCTATTCCTTCAAATTCCAATCACAAAATTTCGTCTCTAATTTTTTTTGTTTCGTTTTTACAGTCTGAAAAAACACATTCCTTCCCCATGCTAAACTGCTCTTGATGACATTTGGGCATATTAAAGTATCCTACGAGCAATAACTGCCGTATGCTTTATGAAAAATTGAAAAGCATTGACAGCCATCACTCGTAAAATAAGTAAAAAAACCCAGCGTTCCTTACAATGCCTTAGCAAGCTTCCAAGTTTTCCATTTTCCTAGCTCCTTTTCTGAATGTTTTCACTTCTGTCAACGCTAATTTTTTGTCTGTTACAATCCTCAATAAGTTTTCTGTCTTTTTAAAAAGGTGTATGACTAACAAATCCAAATTATATCCTTTTGAATCTTACACAATTATTTTTCCTCCCATGAAATACATAACTTTTAAAAAATGGCTGCCGCTTACATTTTACAAAGCGAGGTCTAATATAAATTCGCAGTAAGTAACAGAAATATGGATGGATGGATGGACTTTTTCTCCTACAAGAATTGTTTGTTTTTATTATTAAAACAAGCGATCATTCATATTTTTTTAATAAAATGAATAAATATCACCGTCATTTAACCTTGATTGGCGGACTTATTTTTTCAGCTCAAGACTTCTTGATTTTAATGAGAAATTCCCTCTAAATGGGGCTCTCAATGGGGGAAACAGATTTTAATATTAACGTTTAAATTATGGAAATTTCGTTTTAACTTGTTTTAAAGCATAAAATAAAAAGAAAATTTGTCTGTTTGTTGTGTAAGATTTAATTTTATTTCATCTCGTGAACTTTAAAAACAGTATTCTCACTCGTGGCTACGCCACTCGTGAGAATACTGTTTTTAAAGCCCACTCGATGAAATAAAATTTCATCTTACACACAAACAAACAAATATCCTCTATATAATCCAACATTTTATTCAAAATAACAGGTGTCAGATGCTGTACTTTACTTTTGTTACATACTTCTTGCCTTTGAGTTTGCTGATTCACTTACAAGGGCCCCGCTTATTAGAGCTACACAACGTTTTCAATATATTATAGGTATGAACTATGTTGTGAAGAAAACAGCTTAGTTAAGCCATTCTAGAGTCCGCTTCGTTGAATAAACCAATACCAATGCCATATAAGGAACCATAGTTGTTACTCCAATAGGACTCAAACACGTAGTTCCTTGATTGAGAGACAAACATTTTACATTTTGTAACTTTTTTTAATTTTGTCCCTATTATAATGAATAAATTAAATTACACGTTTTCAAAACGAATTATATTTTTTCAGCTGATAGATAGTTTACAAATAAAGAATGGTGGCATACATTCATATCAACATGATGGCTTCATGATACATATATATATTTTTCACATCTATGTCAGAAATGTACAAAGAAATTGTAATTGAACACTGATATCAAGAATGTTTATCTTATATTTGATGACAGGAAATGAATGACTGCATCGTTTTAAACTTAAGTATTTTGATATGCTGATTTCCGCTATATCGACTTAACATTTGAATTTGTCATCTGATATTTATAGCGGAAGCATAATAGATTTTAATGAGGATTCTGAGATTTTCATTTGTGTCATAGGTATATAAATCTTGTTGAAATGGTGATATTTGTCACTAACGTGTTCTTTTGTCACACAGATCTACTGTCTTGTAATCTTTCACGTTAATGTCCGCAGTTAACATTAATTTGTTAATTAAGTCTCAACTCTCTTTATTTGTTTATTTATTTATTTATTTATTATTATCATTGTTTTATATTTTACATTATCCCTATACACACTAAAACAGGAAAGTATTTATAGAATATCATAAGAAAAAACTGAGAATGATCAAAATTGCTTGATTTCTTTTATCAACAAAACGTGTATTAAGGATATATTCGAAACAAAGATTATATACTACAATGTTCAGCGTCAAGATATTGTTGAAAATCCAAAACAATGGTATGGAAAGTGGAAAATATTCGTTAAAAACAACATTAAAACGCGTCTATTCCGAAGAAAAGCCGAGCTATAATTACAGAAACTACCCATTGCATGAAAACATTGCGACTGCAAGCAAAATATTCATATGGCATTTTCTCTCTTTTAACAATTTACCAATACAAAAAACTCTAAAATCGCAACTTTTAATGTTAACGGACATGAGACAATATAGTCGCTTCGTACTAAATTTTATATCTAACTTTTTTGTACGAACTTTAATTTCTCTTATGAAACTCATTAAAGTTGCCGTCTATACCTGATGATAATGTCTCAATAATTCCATTCAATTTCTATAGAAAGAAGAGACATTGTGATAGCACTAATGGTTAGTAGCAATGGCTTTTTTTTAGACAGTAAAAGTAAACTAAATACATCATTGCCATTTATTTTACATGTCGTCGCTTGAAAAACGTTTTGTTCTAAGTGCCAATTTGTTGTTTTTGAGAAAAAAGCATGTAAAGATTTAGTATTGCATAACTTTTTTATTTATTGTCGGATTTTGAAAATTTAAAAACTACTAAACGTGGAGTCGGGAGAACAATTCAATAACGTTAAAGATATGTGAATTTTAATATTTCCTTGCTAAAAAACCTAAAAAAACATTCGGAGATAGAACAGTCCTTGTAACTTTTTTTCAAAAATTGTTAAAATCAGAGTGTTCAATGTGACTTAGAACATTATGTCTTTTAAGTTGAATTGCTTTATATAATATAAAACAGTATGTTTTATCTTTAAAAGGCTACCAAAAATGCTCTCGGCTAATTATCCTTTGAATAGTTGACTTTGACACTACACTATTTCTTAGACCATATGTATCTAACTACATTCGAAATCTTATTAAAATCCTTAAATCCATTACATTATTAAATGACATTTAACAAATGATTTAAATAAATAAAGATAAAATACCCACATAAGTTTTGAAGACATGTAATCTATTTTTATAACTTTGGCCACATTCAAAGTGATTCAATGTCTGGAAAAAAGAAAGTTACAGCTGCAAACGGGAAAAGAAAACTTTCAAATTTTCTAGAATGCTGGGAAAATCTTTCAAGATTTTTTTATGAAAATTCAAAAGATGGTCAAATTCAAATTCCTTCCAAAAGTATGAAATAGTAGTAATTATTTTGTTATGCGCTTTACACGTTCTGTGTGTTGGTAAGAAGTTCTTATAATTGAAGGTAGGTAAAAAATGTTTCTATAACTTAAATAGGCAATGAAAACATATCTGCTAGAAAAGACCTTAAAGGTGGAGCAGGCATGACCTATATTTGGAAACATGTCATATTTAAAGATTGTTCGTGTACAAAAACATTACAAACATAATGCTATATAAATATTCATTAAGAAATTCAAAGTCAAATTACAAGACAAACAAAATATACGTATAAGAATATTTTTCTTCCTTCTGTCTTTGGTATAAAATGTGTTTACTTTAAAGCAATCTCTTAGTTATGTAACATTAAGGCATTCGAAAACATATATTATATGTAAACGTATCTATAAATTTTCTTAAAGGCCTTTTTTGCCCCAGAAATGCTTTTATCTTAATCTCTCAAAAGCCTGATATTTGGAGTTCTGTTATAGTTTCCAAAATATTCAACATTGGTTAGTAACCTAACCCATCTTATGCTTTTGTTTCATATTGGCAATGAGTACAGTCAATTTTTTTTAACTCATATGTGTCTGTTATAAAGATAAATAATTGGTTTCTAAGACAGAAAACACCTTACGTTAAAGAAACTTTAAAACATATAACAAGTTTTCTTTTTTACGAATTTGTTTGATGAAATTGTATGATCACAGTTGTTTCTATCCGAAAATACACATCCGAAATTACTTTCAAATCATGATCAGTTTTGCTTGCTGTTTAATCACATGCAGTAAATTTACAGGACTTAATACTAAAATGTCAATGATTGGAGGGAATAAATGAATACATACTATCATTCAATACTTATATTTAGTATTAATATATTAAATAAACAACAAACCATCTAACTCAAAATGTTTCGTACAACATGGCGGGTGTCCTGCTATCACGTGATTTCATGCTATGTTTTGATACGATAACTTTGGATTTAGAACAGTATGTTGCATATATCCCATAGGTCATGTGACATTTATCGATGATATGATTAGTCCAGTAAGTTAGAACAGTCTATTTAACAAGACATAGTAAATTTGTGGAGATAGAACAGGATGGTTTCGTTGTAATTTATTTATGAAGCTCTAAAGCACTAATATAACATACCAAGGAGATAGAACAGTCCATTACGCACAAAATTGTGTATTTAACTTGTTTTTGGAAAAATTGGAGATAGAACAATACAGTTTTCAAGCGACGAAACATGACCGTCATCACATGTCTATACTTGAGGCGTTTATTAAGTATGACGTACGTGTTTGTCTGGGGCAGGGGTGACTGTTCCATAATATTCGCCCGAGTCATTATAAAAATGATAAACATGTGTTGATTTATCACCAATAATATTAAAAAAGAGCAATAATATTATGTATTGTACAAATGATCGATTAGGTTGAAGATGACAGTATTATCTGGAAAATAATCTTAGGAGACTGTATGTCAATCATTTTTGCCATGATCAGATTGAGGTAAAATAATTATTCGAAGGCTTATCTACAGGTTAGTGAACCTATGTGACGTTTTAACAAAGTGCACTGCAAAAAGATTTTAAGAATATTCCTTATTTATGCAGATCTTAGTGATAATCACTTTTGTTTCAGAATTTATATTGTTGATATAATATTATTACCATTTACTCAACTTCTGTTAGTGACTTTTTGTAATTCATTTATCGTTTCGCAACTGATAATGTCTATAGCAAATTCGTGACCAATCAGTTTCAGAAATTTACGAGAGTTGGCTATCCACTTTAACATTTATTTTGCATTCTGAATGTTTGAATCATTATCTTAGGATGATTTATTCATTATGAGTGAAGTTTTGTTTCATTTTACATGTATAAACAATATATATACAACTTCAAAACTAAAAAAAAACAATATAGCTATATATATATATAAGATTTTAGCCCAACACGGCAAAATAGAAAATGATGCATGCTCGGTTTGATTGAGCCTGTTTATGGACGGTAACACGTGATACAAACAAGATTTACAACCAATGACTGTGCATTTGATTTTTCAGGACAGATGTTAATACTTTCTGATGCCATGGTTACCGAATTAAAATGTTTATTAACCGAAGAAAGTAAGAGCGATAACATCCCCTGAGGTTATACTAACACACTGTCGTTCAAGACTTCTTAAGTAGTATTATAACTTTAAAAAAGTGATCATAATATAACATTATTTCTGGATAATAATTCTATATCAGACAACATTTTCATCAAAGACTTTCATCTTTTCTTTTTTTTAATTTTGACATTTATTTATAAATTTGATACAAGAAACACGTACAAATGTTTCGTTATTATGACAACTATCAATCAGAAGAAATTTATCAGGTCAGACAGTAATGATTAATGGCAATGGATTAAACCCTCTCCACCCAACCATGTTTTTATATTTGTTTCGAGAAACAACAGTATCTTATTGTTCTCATTGTTTTACTCAAAAGTCTCAAAAAGTATATATTTTTATTTTGAAAAATTAAAATCCCTTTTTTACTTTTGGTGCCCTGTTTAAAAACGTATTTCATTAGCCATATAGATGAGCCATCGTTTGCTATTTTTTCAGGTGATAAAAGTCATTTTGTTCTAAATCCATTATAACAACATTTAAACAAAACATTTCATAGCCTTTTCATTAACATTTCATTGCGTTTTCTACAGAAAGAAAGAAAAATATTAATTTCTGAAGCTGAAAATGCCATAATTCAACATAGCCAATAAAGTCTATCATATTTGATACTTATAATATCTAACTGCAAGAAGGCATTTAATGAAATTTACATCCGGAGTTTTCCATGGAATTCGAGTTCAACAAGAATTTTAATTATTTAAAAGACAACGAATTTCATATAATTCCTGATATGAACAAAATTTATTTGAATTTAATCGATTCTTGTATGAACCGTTAAGTTAAATGTCATGCTTCAAAAACTATTCCATTGTTTAATCAAATTGAATGTTTTTTTTTTCAACAGCAAAGGGAACTTGGTGTGAACATAATTCTAATATAATTCAAACGTTATATCACCGCTCTTTGATACAGCTAAAAAGCTTCGTTTCAAGTTTTTATTATCTTCTTACATTACCAGACATCTGTCATTCAAAAATAATACCTGCTACCTAATTAAAATTTATACGTTATTTGCGAGACAGTCTCATTTCATTTTCTAATTTTACGTTAAAAGTACTGCTGATATATTTTCATCTTCCACCAGATTAGTTTTATTGCATTTTAAATTAAAATTGTGGGCGTAAAAAAGGACTTTAGTATTAGAAAAGATTTATATTATTAGAAATCTAATACATGTGAAAATATACAAACTTATTGCTTATTAACACGAGCCGTCAACGAGCCTGCAACATTTTCAATTTTGTAGTTTTGGGGGTTCTTTAATGAATAAGTTTTTTACTATCCAATTCTATAGTATTATATCATCCTATCATTAAAGATCCTCTGAAATACTGAATAATTCCTATTAGAAGGTATGAAGATAATTTCTATAATTATTCAAAATATAGAAAAAGTAAATAGTGTACCATTGCACTAACCACTTCCGGTCATGAATAAGCTTGTCTCGCCTCATCTATAACTTTCTTTAAATCGAGACTTTCAATGTTTGTTAAAGAAGTATAAGAAAACAACGTTGAAAAATTGAATATTTCATGATATTTTACAAACATTGTACAATAATTACAAAAAGAATAATTTGAAAATATCCCAGTCTTTTTTAAAACAAAGGATATCAAAACACATTGACATTTATTCAAGTATTTTAGGTCACTCCAAATTTCCTCTCACAAAGTACTATTTAACTTAAAAAAACTGTAATCAGATTACAAACTATTTCCAAAGGTACAATGATGACCGCCGTATTAACACATCTATGGATGTTTCAAAATTTGAATTTTTACCAGTTCAGGTTAAATGTTGAATACTAATTACGCAGGTGCTATGAGGCGTGGACGGTAACTTGCAATTTCCAGTATCGGCAATTGACAGACTCAATTTTGTTGTTTTTGTCTTTATTTAGGGATTCTATTTCTCTCTACCAGATTGGCTGTACGGATTATTATTAATTTTAATCTCATAATTTCATATTTAACAATCCGGATTTTTATTTCATGTCAAATAAATGTGACGAAAACTCGTATGTCTAAACATCTCATGGGGCCTTTAAAAGCAAAAAGTTTTGTCGACAGTGAAAAAAACCACACACACCCGCATTCCCCTTATTCTTTATTAAAACGGAGGAACCATGTTTTTACACCAATCATAGACATAATTATGACAAGACATTTCGCTCTCATCCGTGGAATCCAAAGAAACCCCTATCATAATCCTGCTTACTGAGTTGATTTATTACTACTACTGTCAAGAGCAGAAATATATTGCAGTCGCTTGTCAACGACATACATAAATCGCAGCACGAAAAATCTTTATCATTCACTTTAATTAGATTGCTGAAATAAATCACTTATAGTCTTGAATTGTTTGATGCTACATTACCGAGACAATGAATTTTGAAAGAAACTATTTTGGCAAATGTAACTGAATAAATAATTAAAAATATATAACTAGCAAATAACAGTTATATGAAAAAATTTAATTTAACATTAATTTGATACAAAATGAAAAAAAGTAAGCATATACTGAGAAAGTTATGATATTATTTATAACATTTCATAGAGGTCATTACTATAGAAAGGCCATAAAAATGGAATTTCAAGTTTATAAGTTTGACAATAAATGTTTGTTTCTTTGCTATATTTTGCTAGAATAGGACGAAAAAAGGTTGATTTAGGAAAATAAAAATGCTATTACGGTTAAACATATAGGCCCTCTGTTTCTTATAAAATAGCCGATAATTATAATGAAATTAGTAATGTACAAAATCCGGTCAAACAAAAAAAAGTATCCCATATAAAATGTCGGCAAATGTACAAAACAAAGGGGGAAAAATCGAATTTCCCCGGGTAGCAATTAAAAATGTTTATTTACATGGTTGGAGTGAAATTTTTTAATTTGAAAACAAATAAAGTAAGTAAACAAAACCAAAAACCCTTAAACCCAAAAAAAACTTTAAAAAAATTAACACAGGGAAATTCTTTGATTAATCTTTTTGGATTCTCACCCCCTTTTATTTTAAATGAGGCCCGTTTTTTAAGGGGCCCTTTTTTTCAAGCTAAAATTTTTTAAAAACATTTCAGTTTTCCCCAAAAAAGTTTAATTAAAACCAGCTTTTTAATTTTTAAATTAGCAATTTTTGGGGGAAAAAATTGTCCCCAAACCCTCAAAACTAAAGGGCCCCTTTTTCCAAATTTTAAGGGCAAAAACCCGACTCTTTTTTAAATATAACCAAACTGATATCACTAAAATTCTATAAACTAATTACCATTATTTTCTTTCAAGTGCTCGTCTTAAATGTAACATAGGAAGCTGAAACGTGATCATGAGAATTCTGGTATAGTAATTTTTGCAATAAGTATAAAATTTTTGTTGACATAGCTTAATTTGACATTTATGCGTTATTTCTACAACATTAAGCGCGACTTTATCTTACATTTTTATTACCAAAAAACCGACGTTTGTCAAGTAAATAAAAGCGTTAAGAGAATCAATTGTTAAAAAATATATGTTTTGTTTTATAAAGAATCCCTTTAAGAATGATCTGTTTCCATATTTATCTATTGAAAAGAAATAAACTACTTTGAGAAGAAAAACAAGTTAGCATTAGTACAAGAAAAAACTGTCAGCGTTTGTTTGGTGTGTTTCTTTGTTGTTTTTATTGGTTTATTTTATTGTGTGTTTTTTATTCATTTGGAGGGAATATGGAATCTGCGTTAATGGTCTTTGGTATTAAGTTACCATTGTTTCGATTTTTGACGTATTTCATAAATAAGTAAAAACAGAATTAGGACATGTGAAAACTTAACAATTTTAAAGAAGGATTCCGATTGTCCTTCAGCTGTTACTGGAATCACACAAATTGCAGGTACATGTATAGCCTAAACTTTATTTAAGTAAATGAAACTTTTTAGAATTCCACATATTTTTTGCCTATTAATGTTGGCATTTCATACTTTTGCTCAAACAATTTGATTATTGCATCAGTTCTCTTCGAAAGCATAATGCTCATTTATTCTGACGGCTTCTTTTTCAATAAAAATTAAACACTACAGCCGATAAGTAAACAACTTGTAACTTAGTTTTCTGAGCTATTCAATGTTTTTATTGTCATGTTTGTCCAACTTTGCTTTCCAAGTGTTACATATTAATACGACTGCTATGTTAATATTAAACATATAAAAAAGAAACGGCTTCTATCACAATATAAAGTTGTTTGTGGCAAAGGTTTCTGTTGCGTTATATGTCTTTAATGTGTCAGTCTTTAAAGATCAGTTTACAATCAGTTCATGATAAAAAAACTTTTTATGAACGTTTTATAAAAAAGTTAAGACATCCGTCATAAGATACATTTTTGAACATTTATTTGTATAAAAACATTTTCTTTTCAATTTATCTTTTTTGCGAATGCATTTATACTTTAAACGAAATGCCCTCTTCCTTGATCTTATTTTTTATCTATGTGTGTACAAGTAAAAATAAAAAAGTCACGATTTGGAACTAGGAAAATTTGTGTAACCCGCATGTCGGTTCCCCTTTCATTTAAGAACTTTTGGATTATGCTGGGCCCCCATTTTTTTAATTCTCAAAAATGACTCACAAAAAAAATTACCCATCCATGACACAAAAAGAACAAAAATAGGGAAATTTAAGAAAAAGACGGCGGAAGAGTTCTGAGTTTATTTTCGGTATTGTACCGATTTACTAGCGTTCTTAACACTTAGCAACACTTACATGTTTTAAGTATATTTACTCTATCTTGAAATGTCCTGCTAGGTTGCCATGCAAGCTGAGCATTCAGACAAGGAAATTTTGCCAAATGCATTTAAATTGCAAAGTGCGGCGTTAACTTCACAGAACACTGCTCAATTCTCACATATTATTTTATGAAATACATATAGTTGTATCTTGTTTTTCTTATAGTATTTCATTCTAATATTGTACCATTGATACTTATCTAATTGCACCCTGGGTCTGAGATAATTAGACAGACAGAAGAAAGAAAATATCGAACAGTGTTTCAACATTATTATGAAAAAAGGGTTTCAGAAATTTTTCTCAGCTTAGCCAAAGCTTTAAAATAGTCAGAACATTTTTAGTTTGGAAGCTTAACAAAATAGCCATCAATTGCGAAAATTATGCACTTAGTTATTAGTAAACAACACAGACCATACTCAAATGTCACAAATGTGCTAAATTATATTTGTCTGAATTTATGTAATAGTCGATTGTCAAAACAAACAACGACAATTATACAGTATAATTATTTTGCACGTGTTCGGCATTTGACTTCAAAACTAATTTATAATTATATAGCTAATTCACAGAATATTCTTTTGTTCATATATTTCTTACAAATGCTGTGATTAAAATTGATATGTTTCAAGCAATATCAAAACCTCGTCAGCTGAACTTTATTATTTAAAAATATTTTTGTATATATCCATTTCATATTGATTTTATATTTACATTAAACTTCTTTCTGAACAAACGGATACTTTTTATCGTAGAACTTGGCGATTTATTTCCGCTTTGCATATGTAAATTTTCTTCAAAAGGCTTTTTGTAATTTTCTTTACACTAACCAGATTTAAAGACTTTGGTTAACTCGTTTTTATGTGGATAAATCTATTAATGCTCTTCTTTTCGCTATTTTTAGCTCAATAACATTTATCAATACGCCTTCTTAAAAAGTACAAAAATTTACACTTTTTACAATTCTCATTGCAAATAACAGCAGTTTTGAAACCTTTCTTATGACTTACTTCTCTTTCTTAAGGACGAGACAATTTTTCATTGTATTGATGTAACTGCTTATCTCAAAGCACATAGAAAAAACACATTGTTTTCCCTTTAGACACTGTAACATGGGATGGGTTTGAAAAATTGATAACATTTATTCAGTTATTTATTTGCTATTTTTGATTTCACTTGAATTGGATGAATAATTTATATATTTTGATCATTATACTTATATGAAACCAATTTGTTCTCAGAACAGGGTTGAATTGATTATGAAGTGTTTTCATACTGGCAAAAATGAGTTTCTTTATGACATAAAACAACATGAAGATAGTTATGAAAATGTATAAAACTTCGTAAAATTTAAATTCTATCAAATGTAACACTTTTATAATATATGTTGTTAATAATATATTGTTTTCAAACTTGGTTAAAATGAATTATCAAACGACATACTAATTCAATTTTACGAATGGTGTTTATTTAACTTTCTTTATCATTCCCCCAGTCTTAAACGGATAAGAAAAACCTGCTTTTATCAACCTTCAGTTAACTTAATCCTGACATGTTGATTGCACAGTCTTTGAGTCTTATATGCGTATATGCGTATCTGATATTTCTTAACGAAAAGTCTATCAAACGTCATATGTGCAAAAGTATACCATTGTACTCTATATCCAAATATATGTAATATCTGAGTCATGCGGAATATTTGTATAAAGGAAATAAATTTCATCTTAAATTATCCGATAACATCTTTTCCTTGTGACAATCACATTTTTCAGTCTTATACGGTCATCTAAAATCAGTTCCATAATTCAAGTATTTATGTTATCAATTAAACCCTCTTTGTCAATTTGGGAGGCTCTGACATTTTATTTGAATAACTACAGATTTAACAAAAACATTTGCATGTGTTCTTTTGTAAACAAATATGTTGTATGTGTGTGTGTGTGGGGGGGGGGGATTCGTATTGTATAATCGTAATCCACTCACCTGGTTATTAGATTTAGGCAGATTAGGTTGATGTTAGAATCTATGCAAATATTAAAGCAACGACATAATTAACATAAAGATTTAAACTGAAACATTTACGTTTTATTTCCTATATATTTATAAAACCAGACATAATTATAAAACAAAATGATTCAACTATGTCATCTTGGTATAATTACGCAAATAGATCACGAAACAACATATTGCATTTCGTAATAACGTCATGCTGTCAGGACTGTAAACAAGTTAATGCTCTCACAACGTCATAAATATACGGTAATTCTCGTTATTTTCCATGAATTTTATGCGCATCAAACTATAAAGAAAAATTAATGTAAACATAATCTTTTCACATCATGCAAACGGAATTTTCAAGTTGGACGTTATATCAAGACTTGTTTGTGCTGCTTAAATTGAAACATGGTTGATAAATCAATAGTAAACCGTTTAAAAACTCTTTAACTAAATATACAATTAATGTACACAAAACAAATGGAAAAGTGCAACGGCAGGCCTTTATTTCTATTACTTCAATCTTGAACATTTCTTGCTAAAGGGATATTTAATTCTATTCTCTGGCATGAATATACTTCATTATATCGGATCCATAAATTGTTTATTTGTATCTTCACCATTTCTCCAGGTCTGGCACTGATCAATGATAATATATAGGGCAAACAAGACACATGAAAAAAAAAATGTTTTTATCTATAATTTAATATTTCATTGTTTTTTTTGTGTTTCGTTTATGACTCATTTTAACTTTATAGTTAAATGTGTATACAGGTCACTTTACTGTATGTTCGAAATATTGACGCGTATGATAAGCCTTTACTTAAGCACTCTAGCTGAACAAATAACTCAACGAAAACAAGAGGACCAAGATTGCCCTAGATCGCTCACCTTACCCATCGAACTCATCCGAGCAATTATCTAAAAAAATTTCTGATTTTAAGATTCAGGGCCCGGTGGGGTAAAAAAATGGCCCACTAAAATTTGTTATTGGGGATTTTCTATATTTGGGGGGTTTGTGCCCTAGCGTTTAACCCATAAAAATTTTTCGAATTTGGGCATAAAAAACATAAAAACAAATTTTTAAAACCAATTTTCGGGATTTTTTAAACATTTATAAACCCAAGACTTTTCTATTTATAGCTCCCGGGCAGTTTTTATTAAGATTTATATGTTCATTTTTATCCAGAAATTACCTAGAAAGCCCCGCCCAAGTTTGAGACAATTGAGAAAAAGAGGGTGAACACTAGAGTGTTAAAAAGGTTTTTCATTTTTGGGGCGGTGTCCCTTAGTTTTTGCCCCCAGGTGCCCCCACTTAAACTTTACCTAAAAGCCTTTTAAAAAAAATTTTAGCCAATTTCCGGGATTTTTGGATCGACACAGTAGCTACTAGAGTGTTAACAAGATTTTTTTCTATTTTTAGCTCATGTGACATAGTTTTTCATCCGACATGTTTTAAACTCATCCAAGCAATAACCTAAACAAGCATCCTGATCAAGTTTGGTGACATTTGAGTCAAAAAAATGTGACCACCAGAGTGTTAACAAGGGTTTTTCCATATTTTGGCGATGTAAGCTGCTTTTTGACCCCAAGTAACCCATATTCAAATCTGACCTAAAAATCATTAAAACAAACTTGCAGACCAATTTCCAGATATTTGGATCAAAACAGCAGCCACTAGTGTGTTTACAAGATTTTTCTATTTTAGCTCCTGTGACCTAGTTTTTCATCCGAGATGAATCATGTTCGAACTCATCTGAGCAATTCCCTAGACAAGCATCCACACACATTTTGATGATGATTGAATCAAAAATATGACCAGTAGAGTGTAAGCAAGGTTTCTCTATTTTTAGCTCCTGTGACCTAGTTTTTATTCCGACATGACCCCTGTTCGAACTCATCTGATCTATACCTAGACAAGCATCCTGATAAAGTTTGATGATAATTGAGTCAAAAAATTTGACCACTAGAGCCTTAACAAGGTTTTTCTATTCTTTAGCTCCTGCGACCTAGTTTTTAATCTGACATGACCCATGCTCAAATTCATCCGAGCTTATACCTAGGCACGCATCCTGTCAAAGTTTGAACACGATTGAGGAAAAAAGCGACCGCTCGAGTGTCATCGAACAAGTGTGAACGGACGACAGACGACGGACGACAGACATTCAACGATCCTAATAGCTCACCCTGAGCTAGTTCAGGTGAGCTAAAAAGAAGCAAATAATGACTCTGCTACATTGCTATTGAGTATTATTTTGGAAAACGTTAATAATTCACAATTTTTTTTAGTCATTTTGTAATATAAAAAAACAATTAGAGCATATTCTAACTAATTGCTCTTCTAACGTTGCATTTGACTATTTGTATTTCCTTAAATGCACACAGACCTTGTTGTAGTGGCATACTGCGTGATATGTGTATCCATATAAGATCTTGTGAGACTTAAAGCTATTATGTAAGTTAACTTATTTTTATCTGTTAACAATTGTCTGGTAAGATGGGGAAGTAGATTTTCTCTTAAAATGTAAAAATGTTTCATTAAAGATCCAAGTGGATAGTCTGCACTTCTGCATTTCTCCTCATTGGGGACATTTGTTATCCATGTCAATTATTTACTACTTTCTATTGAACGGAATTTACATAAGTGCTATGGCTGTTTTCAAATCCATAGATATTGTGATGTAAATTGATAATGTAAGGAAATTTGTTTCAATTAAATATTGTTTAATTAAAAACTGAAAGTTTATAAAAAAAATTCAAAACGCAGATTTATTTCAATTTCAACAGACACTTATTCGAGCTTCAGTTTTTTTAAATTAGATTACATTGCGGGTCCCAAGTGCTGTGTGGCGCGTTTCCCTATTTTTTTTCTGGGGGCCCAAGGGATGTTGAAACTTTTTATAACCCCTTTATGTCCCGGAACTAATTTTAAAGCGTGTCTGCAATTTTGTATTTTAAAATTTTCCCAAAAGGGACCCATTTTTTTCCGGGTTATTCAAAATTTAAAACCCCAAACCAAAAATGGGGAAAGGGCCTTTTTGAAAAGGGGGTGAACAAAATTTAACCCATTAAAATTGGGCAAAAAATAATGAAATTACTTTAAAAATTTTGAAATTTAAGTAAGGGCCCCCAAATATCATGCCAAAAATGGGGAAAAACCAAAGAATTTTTAAGAACAACGGGAAATGCGGTTAAACATGTTGAAAGGTTTTTTTTTCCCATATTTTTTATTTTTTTTTGAAAAATTTAAAACTTAAATTTTAAATATTCTATTTTTCTAAACATATGTTTTGTGATAGATGCAATTGATTTAAAAGGTTCACAAAATTCATTACAGATTTTGAGATATTTTTATTGTTATAAGTGAGACACTCAAGACAATTTTAACTCTCCGTTATAGAATATAATGCGTTTTTCCCACAAACCACATATTTATATTTACAATGCGATATACAGGTATATTGTTACCCCTTTAAGCGGATTATGTAGCATCTTTTTAAGATTGCCTAAGTGATTGTTGTGTCCGTGGGATACAAGCACTGTTATAATCTCAATTATGATGAAAAAAAGCATTTAATCCTTAAGGCAAGGAACTTCCAATAAAACTTTTATTTGATTGTTTTTATATGCTAGATGCGTTATCAGCAATTTGTCATGGCATGTGATCTTTGTATTATAATAATTAATTAGAAGTTTTTATGGAGAAATATATCTGAATGACTGCGAAACCCTTTCTACCTGGATTAAATTTTCTATCTAATCAAAATATCTATCGTTTAATTGGACTTGTGTGGATCCAAATATGTTTACTTAGAGGCGACACCCTTATTTGTAAAATAAAATGTAAAACTGGAAAAAGGAAAACGCACACTTTTCTTTGAAATAAATGTTTTTCAAAATAAAGAAAGTTAATAAGGACAGACAAAAACGACCAAAGAGACAAAATTGAAAATGTTGCAGACTTAGTTTTATTTAGAGATATGAATGGTTTATTTCAAGCTTCTGTCCAAGCCCCCTGGCACCGGTTTAAGCAATACATGAAAGAGAACATTGAAAAATAGTATAGATGTTATAATGTACATTAAAGACTTTTGTTTTACTCTTTAAATTGAATGTTTCATGATCAGTGGCAAGAGGTCATGTATTACATCAAAGTTTTAACATAAAATGTAATAAATAATGTCAAGGTATATTGAATTAGTGTTGCATTTTTGTGAGATTTCCACTTTCATGGTGGTACCATAGACATCACGTACAGTAGCAAGTGTGTGTAAATATCTTTTTTTGAAACACCTAAAATCGCTTTTAAGAACATCAAACATGTACAATATGTACATGTGTAAAATCTATCATTTATGATTTGTCATCATTGGTTAAGAGGGAAAAACGTTTGTGTATGTGTGTTTATATTTTCATACATGTAAACAAAGTACTTTTCATCAATGCAGTCATATATCAAATAAATTGTTACACGGAAAAAAATAGGACGGAGGAGTTGTTATTTGTAGGTTTGTGTTTTGTTTTGTATTAGAATTACAGTCATTTGAAAATCATTTTAAAATGAGTCGGCTATCTAACAAATTAAATGCCATTTATCACCGACACAGATTCTGTCACCATAATACAAATTATACAAGTTTTTTGTTTGTAATTAATCTCAGAATGAACAGATTAAATTCAGTTTAATTCTCATTTAGTTTGGATTAGCATGAAATACTATTATATGTCCAAATGATCATTTTTATTGCTGAAGCAATCAATACGTGAGTACAGACAAAACAATTTGTAAACCGTGTGTTGTTCATTAATGCGAATTAAGCCATGGCTGTTAGAATGTCATTTTGTGTACCTTTTCTAACACACAACAGTTACTTTAAACAGAAAACGGTAGTGGAGCATCCGACCAATGCGCAGGAGAGTATATTTTGTCCTGGCCTAGTCCGTATTGAATGGAACGTTGTCCAAATATCGACCATTGTCCTAATTCAACATGACCGTTATATTTGTACATACTGTTATATAAAAAATTAAAAATAGAACTAGTATGTCGCTTTCTTCTTGCTAACCTTATGGGAGGGAATGTTGTTATATGCAGTAATAACTAGACCAGTAACTGATCAAGTAATTTTCCTTTCCCTTATTATTTTGTTTAGACATTCAATTGCTAAATGCGAAACGCAATTGCGAAAATTGACTTATGTTGTTTTTTTCATTTGGCTCTGTAAACTATAGAAAATAGTATTTAATTAAAAATTATATCTAACACCGATCATGGTCTAAGGTATATATTTTTTGTTTTGGGGGGATGACCCAAATTAAATTTCAAAAAACCCAAAGCAAAAATTTTGTTTAACTTGAAATGTTGTATTAAATAAATGGAAAGCCGCAAATTTGAATTTCATGAAGCTATAAAGCATATCAATACCATTATTATCATTTGAAAAGTTTTAAATTGTTTGAAAGGAAACCCCGTAAAATACACTTAAAGCTTTAAGATGAACTTCCTAATATTATTGAGACGCATGCAAAAAAAATTACTTTGAAAAGTGGATTTAAATTCACATGCCTCACATCGAGATCGAGACGTAAAAGAAAAAAATGTGCGCATGTTCCCACTAATTTTCCGGTAATCAGAACATTAAAGTCTTTTTTGCCATTTTCCCAGTATTTATTAAGTGCCTTAATACATAATGTTTCCGTCGTCTGCTTTTAGATCCGCTTTCAAACAAAAACCTCTTCTCCTGAGAGATGTGACAAACTGGAATCATGATTGAATTTCAGCCTTAAATTAACATTACAAGATGGTCTTTTGACTTTCTGTTAGAAGAGGACTGCCACATGCATATTCTCTGTCCACAAAATAAGTTCATTCATTTATAATTACCAGTAAAATGTCATATTTCAAAATATAGTAAGGAAGCGTTAAAGTGCCTGATATTGATGCCAACGTAATGTATTATATGTACATGTAACCTAACAGGACTTGTAATTTTTTTCACTATATACAAAGAAGAAAATAAGCAGTCCAGAAAACTTTTACCGTTCTAATAAGGTTTTTCTTTCAATTGATGAAAAAATACCATCTCACATTCAAGAACATGACAGGTTTTACCAATAATTTATATTATAAAAATCTATGACAACGTTATAACGCCATACTTATTACGCAACGCATTCATACAGGTCCCACACTGATGTCATTTTAAACCGTCATGGGTTTGGGATGAAGATTTATGCATTAACCACTGATGTAAACACAATACAAACCAACCTGGTCCTAAGTTTCAATTGTTGAGAAAATTATGTAGTATTTCATGAAAATAATATTTTGATAAGTATATAAATATATTAAATACAAATTATGAGTAAATATATGTAATATAAATATTTTTTTCTACCGTCTAATGTTTAACATACCTAAGTGGCATTAGAATGATGATAAAAGAACAGCCAAATACAAAAATCTGCAAGGAAATAATGAAATAATTTCCGCATGAAAATAGTAATCTCCTTATTTTGTCTTGTTTGAATCGAAAAAATACCGGTCTGCCTCAGTGTAAAGTGATAATTAATTTACGTTATCGAAAAAAGATGTTCAATGCAGCTTTGCTGTCTAATATGTTTAGGGGTGTTGTTTTCTTATACTGATAATGCTTCAGCTGTTATTGTTGTTTTTTTGTAATTTTTGTTATAAAAGTGAAATATCTTAAAAATTCTTATTTCATGATGACATTCAATTTAGATTCGATAGCAAAAATGAAGTTTTAAATACTTAGAATGGAACAAAATAGAGAAAAACAGAATCCCTGAAGAAAGCGGTAAAACACGGTAAAATTGTAAAATGTTGCAGACTCGGTTTAATTGAGCCTGTTCATGGACGGTACTAGAACGTGCAAGTTACCGTCCACGCCCCCTAGCACCGGCTTAAGCAGAATTCAACATTTAAACACAAAAAAATGGTAAAATTTTGAATTTAGAAACTTCTTACTCAAATTGATTCTCTATTACACCATGAATTACCCTACATAAGCCAGTTGGCAGGGATGTTGCTCATTTAATCGAGAAAATGATCAATGTGATGTGTGATGATTATTGTGTTGGTGGTAATTATAATGATTTAAAACTGGACAAACAAGACAAACTTACTTACCTTGAAAATGAGTTTGGCATATGTAAACATTAGTTTCTTAATAAATACCTAACAAGGCTGTGTGATGAACTTTCTCGTCGAAAAGAAGATGAGATGGATCAGATAGTGTTATACATGTACAATGGTATTGTAAATATCGTTGCATGAACAAATAAAACTTGATGTCATAAAAATACAATTCTTTTTGTTAACTAGTTTTATTTATTTGATAAAATTTTTAGCTGTATGTATTGTAAATAGTACAAAATACAATAGTTTGGATCAACAAGAAAGGGCTAAGTCCACTGACAGTATCAAATCATAAAGAACAAACAGAAAAGAAAGGCATCTAGGCGGGCGCACATGCAGAAACGGGTCAATAAACATAGGGTGAAAAGTGTACTAAAATAATAATCGGATGAATTATGAGCTCGTTGTTGTTTTGCTCGTTGTTGGATTTAGTACTCAGAAATTAACTATGTGAATCAGAATATATGTGATTCTTGTTGGTTTTATATTGATAGTCTCGTCAACGGCGACACTTCCTGCTGTCCATCTGAACCAGCTTTTTGTTTTTAAGTCATTTGTTTCATTTTTTCGTATTATACTATCATAAAAAAAGGAATAATTTAGGAAAATAAAACAGTCTGTAATAATTTTCGCCGATGCATTTAATGCTCTCTGGAATTTATTTATAATGAACGTTTTATAATATCTCTAATGAAATTGATGAAGATCTGATCGACAGTTTGTTGATTAGTAAAACAGAAAAGTGTAATTTGAAAAGGTCGGAAAGAATATTCAAATCCATTTACTAGCATCTCAGCATCTCGCTGCCATGTTTAAAAACGCTTAATTTGTCATTGTTGTGGCTAAATTGACCTTGCGGTTAAGTATTGCATTTTTCAGATATCTTTGTTTAGACTTGCAATTTGCTTAATGAACGATGCGATAAAACAAATTGTTATTGGTTTGTATTGGGCATTTGGCGTCATTTCCTTGCTGAATAGAATATATTATTGTGAGACAATTTTTGTCATTACAGGTTAAAATGAGACGAATTAGTTTGTAGCGTACCATAAATGGTTTGTGTATATTAAACATAATACTATTTGTTAAATTGAACGCCCGTTTTCTCGAAGTGAAGGTCATATAGTCTACTGTTAAAAACAACACTATCAAAACATTGATAAGAACTTAGCAAATACTGAATAAATCTTCCAGCGAACCCCAAGATGCATAACTACACATGCTGATCAATATTTGTGTTAACTTTCAGGCTTGCATGTCAAATACTTTTTGAGCTATGCATGAACAAAATAAAAATTGCATAAAAAGCGGAGGCGTCTCCTGGGTCTATGCCAATACCCTGACGTTTCAAAAATATAAAAATGATATCATAACTTTATTTCTGGACAATAAATGTAAACTAACATCTTATGATATTTTCATCTTTTCTTATATTTGTTTTTAAATTGTTAATTTTGATAAAAGAAACACGTATAAATATTTTTTTTTATGACAATTATCAATCGGAAATTTATAAGGCCAGACTATTTTTATAAATTGCAATGGATTTTGTTTCAGTCCTTTCTTGACTTCTAACGTCATATTGCCGTTCTTTGATTCAGTTAAAAAGCTTTGTTATAAGTATTTATTTTCTTCTTACATTACCAAATTACCATTTAAATACAATACATGCAATTTAATTTAAAATTTATGCGTCATCTGCGTGACAGCATCATTTTCTTTTCTTTTTTACGTTGTTAGTACTGATAATACATTTTCATCTTCCAACAGCTTAGTTTTATTGCATTTAATAGAAATTGTGGGCGTAAAATGATTTGTGTTTTAGAGAAACCTTAAATAATTAGAAATGTTATACATGTGAAAATATACAAAACTTGTTACTTATCAACATGGGCTGTCAACGAACCTGCAACATTTTCAATTTTGTAGTTTTTAGCGATGAAAGGAAATAAGTTTTTTTACTATTCTGTTTTATTATATCATCTTATTATAAAAGATCCTCTGAAATACTGAATAATTCCTATTAGAAGGTATGAAGATAATTTCTATAATTATTCAAAATATAGAAAAAGCAAATAGTGTTCCAATCAAACGGTAGCTAACCACTTCCGGTCATGAATAAGCTGGTCTCACCTCAACTATAATTTTCAAAGTTTGTTAAAGAAGAAAAAGAAAACAGGCTTAAGAAAAAAATAATATTTAATGATATATAACAAACATTGTACAATCATTACAAAAAGGATCATTTAAAAATATTCCAGTCTTTTTATAAGCAAAGGATATCAAAACACCTTGTCATTCATTCAACTATTTGTAGGAGTAAGTTACTAACTAAAAGTAGTTATTTCCTCTTACAAAGTACTAATTAACTTAAATAAAACACTATTTCCAAAAGTTCCATGATCCGCCGTATTAACACATCTGTGGATGTTTCAAAATTCAAATTTTTACCAGTTCATGTTAAATGTTGAATACTGCTTAACCCGGTGCGATGAGGCATGGACGGTCACTTGCAATTTCCAGTTTTGGCCATGAACAGGCTCAATTTGTTAAAAAGCAGAATGTTTTGTCGACAATGAAAAAGACACACAAACGTAAATGCCTTCTTTTTTAATTAAAAATGGAGGACCCATGTTTTTACACCAGTTTTAGACATCTGACAATACATTTCGCTCTCATCCGTGGAATCCAAAGACAACCTTTTCACAATCCTGTTTACTGAGTTGATTTTTTTATATATAATTAAGTTCTTAAAATATAATACTGCCAATAGAAGAAATATATTACAGTCGCTTGTCAACGACATACATAAATCCCAGCACGAAAAGTCTATATCATTGACTTTAAGTAGAAGCTTGTGCCGATTGCTGAAATAAATCACCTATCGTCTGGAATTGTTTGATGCTACATTACCGAGACATTGAATTTTGATAGATACTATTTTGGCAAATGCAACTGGATTAAACTAGCAAGCATTAAAGTTTTTTTCAAATAATTTAAATCAACTTAAATTTGATACAAAATGAAAACAATTAAAATTAAGTAATAATAAGAAGTTATGTTATTTTTTTTATAATATTTCATAGAGGCCGTGCCATAGGAAAAAGCATAAAAGTGGAATATAAAGTTTATTAATATGACAATTTTGACAAAATGTTTGTTTCTTTTTTTTATTCTGCTAGAAAAAAGGACCAAAGAAAGTTAAATTTTAGGAAAATTTATGTTTGCTATTACGGTTAAACATAAAGAAACCCTCTGTTACTCCATAAAATAGCGGATAATTAATTTAATGAAATTAATAATTGTACAAAGTCCAAAATGTATCCCATTATTGAAAAGTCTGTAAATGCACAAAGGAAATTGAAGAACAGTGGAATACCCGGATAGCAATTATAACGTGTTCCAATTGTCCAAAATCACTTTGGCTCGGTTAGAGTGACACAATTTGGGACTAAAAAAAGCCAAAGCTTAAAGCACCATCAGCCATCGGTGGCGACCATTGTCCATTATATTTCCAGGGCCCAGCAAAAAAAAAATTTTGTTTCTTAAAAACCCCCCTTCTAGTTCGAAAGGAATAAGGTTATAATCTGCTATAAAGGGAAATAAGAATCGCAACATCATGTTTAATTTTATGAAATTACCCCTTAAACTATACTTCTTGATAAATTTGAAAGATCAATTTGATGTATACATTATAAAATTAAAAACCAAGCTTATGTTACTAAAAATATATATTAAACTAAATTATAAAAAAACATCGAAACACGAGGCTATCTGATTTGTACGAGAGGGCGAGATTGACGAGTGCTTTCTCTGTAAATATGTTGTGATTAATGCTTCCGAGGGATCACTTTATTTCCAGATTTTGATGTTCTTTTTTTGTATCATATGCAAAAATAAAAGCACGTTCCCTAGCTGTAATGTCAATACGAAACCCCTAAAAAAAGTAAACAACGAACAAGGATCTGAATATGATATTTCTATCGCATTCCTTTTCCCTTTCTCTGTCGTCACAATATGTAAACCCCAGACAAAATCAACGGGCATGCTCTGAAGTGCGGATAACTAAACCTGCATTCCAGTTAGAGCACTGTGTACATGTATATGTTGTATACGATTTAACCCTGACACATTTCCAACAGAAATATAGCAAACTATGATACAATTACCATTATTAGTCCCCTACCGGTTTACCGGAGGGGACTTTAGGTTTACCCTCCGTCCGTCTGTCCGTCCGTCCGTCAGTCCGTCCGTCTGTCCGTCCGTCAGTCCGTCCGTCCACAAAACTGGATCCCGCGATAACACAAAAAGTACTGAAAATATTTTAATGAAACTTGATATACATATATGGATAGATGGCAGTATGGAGATTATGCACGTCTTTTTCTTTTCTTCCTATGTTGAAAATTCTTGTTGCTATGGCAACAAATAGACTGAAAATATGGCAAATTTCACACATAACCTGGATCCCGCAATAACGCAAAAAGTACTGAAAATATGTTTATGAAACTTGACATATGGGTATATGGCAGTATGGAAATTATGCACATCCTTTTTCTTATCTTCCTATGTTGTAAATTCTGGTTGCTATGGCAACAAATAGACTGAATTTCAAGATTTCTGATTCTAGTTTTTAAGTTTTTTCACTATAAGTTCTTTATTTCTTAAGGTATTTTCTTCAAACTTTAAATATAAGTTGCTTGTAATCAACCACATCATATGTGACAAGGTTTACAACTCTAGCACAAAATTTATCAGAATTACCTCCCTTGAACTTAAAATTTTCATGAAAAAACATTGTTTTTGTTTTTTTAATAACTTCTTTTTCTGAATGTTTCTACTTCAAACTTCATATAAATGTTTCTTATTATCATTCAACATTTGTGAGTGTTCAATACTCTAGCAAGACTATTTCCAGAATTATGCCCCTTTTGAACTTAGATTTTTTTTTGAGAAATTGGTAATTTTTACTCCAACTTCTTCAATCATGATAGGATTTTAAAAATGTTATATTTTGATAACAGGGATGTTTAAAAAATAACTTTAGAGTGTCCTTCAGTCCGTCTGTCTGTACATAAAAACTGTTTCCTGTGATCACTTTTAAAGAACTTTTTCAACAAATTTACTTAAATTAGGAACATAAGTCCTATGCATGGCCCTTCAGAATGTTGCTTGGGCTCTTACCGGTAGTCAGTATTTACCCTTAAAGAGCTTTTTGAGTGTATATTTTGATAAATGATTGAAGTCATAGTTAAAAAAATTACAAAATACAATGCCCTTTGATAAAATACGGAAAGTATCGTCTCATATGGGATTTCAGTTCGTATGGCCATGTTGATAACAATTTGTGTCTTGTTTATTATCGGTTAAAACATATACTGCAAAATCATTATTACTTGTGGAGAACTTGTTTTTCGTAATTTTCTTGGACAGGTTAGTCAACAAATTTTAGATCAATGATCATTTCGTTTGATGTAAGAATATTTTGAATAACATTATTTACATTTTATCGTTTGGAAAAGTAGACAGTCTCCAAATTTTAGAACTCAGGAAAACTTCCATAATGGCAAAACCACAAAATTCCATTACTAAAAGTTGAGCGAATTTAAAGGATTTTATACGAAACATTTATCCTGAGCATAATGCTAAAAGCATAATGTTCAGTTTTCTAGTTCATTAACAATTATAGAGTGTTGCTATTCAACACAGTTTTAAGACGAGATAATTCCAAAATAATACAAGACGAACACGAATACTGAATGTTAAGCTTTCGTGTGGGTCATAGTTACTTACGTTACTTTAGACGTAAGAAGTGAGCGATAGTGGGACATTCGACCGATGCTCAGGAGAGTATTGTTTGTCGCGATGGATTTTTTGTATATTCATTACTAAAACTTACCTTGATATTAATAGTTCCTCTTTATACATTTAGATAGCATGCATATGAAATGTCTGAAGCAATCACTAAAATATGTAGTTTCGAAGAAATTGGTTGCTTTAAATTTGTAAGCCCTCAGGTTAGCCAAAATCATCGTTCATGTTTCGGTGCCATATGACTTGTACGACTTATAATGGTGCGCCGTAAAACCAAACAAACTTGTTATGATGAATATTTAACCATATAATGGTACATACTTGCATGTCATCTTAATATTTATTTTATAATTACGGCAACATGCAAAGGCAATCAGCATTACCGTAAAATGGCAGTAAAAATGATATTACTATCTCCTATACCGGCAATCATATATCAAGGAGTCTGCAAAAGGTAATTAATTAGCTGTAACAAGCGGGTCCCGACCTGTCTCTTAGATATGGCATTAACCTATATTTTTCATCAATTTTATTGCTGCATTAAACTTCTAGTGAGCATGGTGATTGTGATTTGCTATTCTTACGTATCGATTTGCTGCTAAATTTAACATTTTTTAGCACGATTCATGCTAATTACATAGAAGCTAATGATAAGTCTTAGACACATACTTGGCTTGCAGACGAAAAGAGAGGATTAAATATTATATTAATTCAATTTAACCTGTACTTTCTAATGCGTTGCTTGCTATATGTGCAATTATGTGTCTCTGTTCAAGAACAAACAAGTTTTCTCTGGTAAAAAGCGCTTGAATATCAGAATATGATTCTTCAGAGAAAATAAACACATAACTGTTTTATATTCTGGTCAATCAAGATAATTACTCTGAGTGTTGAAAAATGAACATCGCTAAAGGCGGTGCTATTGGGATCAGAAATATGTTGCGATTTTCATTCTATCTCACAAACAGACTCAAGGCCATCCTTAAAAAAATGTTTGTTTGCAGTAACCCGACCCAGAATTTTCAAGGTGGGTAGGTAGGTCGATTTTTTTTATTGAACTGTACTCCCAAATAAACATGAAATTTCAAAATGCTGGACAATATATGCTTTGATAATCTGGTAACAATTAATAAATTGATAACTGAATTCTAATTTAATAAGACCTACATTTTATTTCTTCTATCAACCTTTAAAAGAACGAAAACAAAGCACAAGGCATAATTTTCTGATTAAAAAAAAAAAAAGATTTTTTATCCAGACCATGAAAAAAAATTTTGAGTAGGGGCAAATTTTGTGAGTCGGTTGCGTTACTGCAAACAAACTTTTTTTGAAGATGGCCCAATAAAACTAAGTCCCCGATGTTTAACGTTTTTTTGAGTTTTTTTTTTATATTACTCACGAGAGGCCGCAATTTCATTGATTTGATAATTATACTAAGAATGATTCTTACATTGCGAACATGTTGAAATTTCAACCCATTTGCCAATTCCAGATCTTAGTTTCTTTGAGAACTGTTCTAGTTTTCTCGCTTTTATTAAAGTATGCATTAAAAAGTATTACTAAGTAAACTTTTAGATGTTTCGGAATTGTGTATGAAACATAAGAATGTATATAAATATATAATGCATTTTAATAATATAATTTTTGTGTTGTTGTATGTAACTAACTTTTTTTTAATGTGGTTGTATTCTGTTCCATAAGCGAATTTGAATATGAATATAAGATGATTGCATTTCTGTAAACTACTTTCAAAACCCGAATGCCTGCGATGTTATCCCGGTATAAAACTTGCTCACATTATATGTCCGGTTGACCCTGACAAATATATTTCACCAGCCGGGCATTCGGCGGCCAAACCGTTTCCCAGAAGCTTAAATTCATAGCGCGCGGTAAATACCGGTATTATGGAACACCTAAATTTTAAAATTAATTTATCCAATTTTAAACATCAGTATACTCGTAATTACTGTCAACTGTCATTGAACAAAACATAATAAATATATGTAAATTTTTTGGTTTTTTTTCTTTTAATTTGCTAATTTAAATAATTATCAAATCAGTGTATTTTCAATGCCCTTTTTTAATGTGTTTAATGTTAAAGTATTCAATGTAAAGCATTGTCCGCAATTCATGTGTGAAAACTTTGAAGTCATAATAAACATAATGAAATTAAAAGGGTTACTTTTAACAACAATTTTTATATCCAGCATCTTTAAAAACTTTTAAACGACCCTCAACAGTTTTTATTCAACAAAATCACAGGACGTGTTTTCAATTGCAGATGCCGTTTTACGTTTCTATTTATAGCATGTGACATAATCTTATATTATTTGGAACATCTAAAAGAAAGCGTTACACGAAAATAATACAAAAATGGAATTTTGATTATCTAATCAAGTAGGCAAATTTATATGTTTGAAGTTGTTAAATCAATAAGTTTTATTTCAATCGTTGTATTTTTTCGCTTGTTCTTTTTTAGTCCCTCCCGGGTAACTCGATTAGTTCCCCGTCACGTCTGCTACCGTCTGTCTTCTGTCCGCCGTCTGTCTGTCAGTCCTGTCCCCATCCGTCCAAAAACTGGGGCGATAATAAATCCTTTGGGAATATTTTTCTTAAAACTCCCGTAATAGAAGATGGCAGTTAACGGAAATGAACATCTTTTAGCATTCCTTCCTAAAATCTTGAAAATTTTGGGCTATGCCAACAAATAGTCTTGAAAAATTTTTGTCTTTTTTACACATAAACTGCAGGGATAGAAAAAATGTCACTTGGAAATAAAATTTTGATCAAACTTTTTGCATATTAGACGGAGTCTTGGGTATGACTCTTTATTTTTTTACTTTGGCTTTTTGCTTATCAACAAAGGGCAAAATATGGCTATTTTTTACACCCTAAAATGGATCAGGTTGATAATTTAAGCAAGTTACTGGAAATATTTTTATGCTGATCTTTGACATATTTATCGTTGCAAATTTCTTGACGACATAAATTCGTTACTTTTTCTTTATCCTAGTGATGATTACTGTTTTCAAAATAGATAAAAATGGCATTTTTAACATAAAACTGAATCCACTAATATTAAATACTAAAAAAGTCTGGAAATTATTTTAAGAAAGATTTGGACATAAAAGTAGATGACTCTTCGCCGTATTAAACATATCTGATTCTTTCTTTTTATTTTGAAAATTTTCAGGGGGTTTCAGTTGACAACAATAGGCTTAAAAAAGGCACAAATCAATATTTAGTGATTTAGTCGATTCTGAAAATTTTTATGAATTGTCTTTTTCAAGTTTTCATCTTTAAGAATTTTCTTTTAAAATGTTATATTTGTAAAAGGTTGTTTAAAAATTTTGAGACTTTTAGATGTAAATTTCAGTACCGCTGTCTTGAAATTTCAAAAAAAACTTTTCCCTTTGATAGTTTTAAGAATTTTTTTCAAAAGTTTTACTTGAAATAGATCAAAGTATTGAAAATTTAATTGGCTTACAAAATTTGGCTAAAAAATTTAGGAAATGTTTATGGAATTCTTTTTTTCTTAACCGGTAGGGTACTAATGGATTACTTGCAATACTACGATAACCATGCTTGTTTTTTTAAGATTGTTTTGCAGATTTGGTTAAATGAAAGTTTACTTTTGTTATCTTTCTATGACAGATCTGTACATCATTAGTTAATGTAAACGAGCACAAATGGCAGATATTTTCCAGAACTTCCATTCGATGATTTCAAGAACAAGAAGTGTTTTTAATATTTTAAATATTAATCATTCATAGGCAATAATTGAAATTTGTACACAATCATGCCTAAAATTTTTGTAATAAATTAAACGTTAATTTGCTTTTGTTACTTGTATTTATTTATCAAATATATTAAAAGTAAGAATCTTATACTTGCTACAAATGACACCTTAAATTCATGCATTATTTAAACCCATATGTACATGTATACATAACATTTTTGGCAAAAATGTATGCAATCTCATGCCCTTGATGACCTTTATCAAACTGAAAAACAAAGAAACCAATTGTTAAAAATAATTAAACGTCTAAAAAAGCTTTTGGCAGGTTAATTCTATTTTAACACTAGCTGGCCTTGGACGATCCCCCAATCAAAAACAGATACTTTAATTTTTATCATAAATGAAAACCCTGTCAATAAATTGTTCCGCGGTGGAAACAACTTAACACAGGTGACCGGGGAAATTACCTTTCATCAACGGATGAAACCAGCGTTTTGTCCGATAAAAAAATTCGTCCAAAGGCTGGGATCGCAAAAGTGAAAATCCCACTGGTGAGCTCTGTACCAATGAATTGCCAGATATTTTTTGTTCCTTAATAATCATACAATTTCACATTAATAAAGCTGTAGTTTTGTGTCATTTCAAATATGCCTTTTACAGGTCATTGACGACCAAACACTTAGTTATACAATAAGCTTAAAATCTTTACGGGATAGTAATTAGTACTTGTATATAACAAACCAATAAACATAAACGTATATAAAATTTTTAAATCATTAACAAACTTGAATCCTGGATTCTTTCCCCGAATACTCACAAATAAATATCAACCTAATTAGTTTGGGGTTTTTTGTGCTGGTATGCAAATTCATCATCAATTAAAAATTAATAAATACTTGCGCTGTAAAATTAACCAAAAGGCCGGCTTAGTATGTTTTAATGTTATTATAATTGGTATAGCTTTACAATTAATATGATATACGATTTAAATCTGTAAAATAAACTTATAAGATGAAATTAACATTTCAATTCCTTTTAGGTAACCTTATTATTTTTAATTAAAAGCAAGACATCTAAGATATAACCATAGTTAAGTAATAGATATGCTTGTTTATTATAGGAAATAAAATGAGATTACCTAGCATTAGAAAATTATCTTGCAAAATTTAGGGCAAAACTTTCTCCATGACAAATGGTCTTGGACAACAAGTCTACAAGTCTCGTATTAGTCTTTTGTCTCCCACCGCTGATTCATAAATCATGAGGGATTAGAAATTTGTCACTTGCCGAGATATGACCAAAATATATTGAACTCAAACATATGTTGCATAATTAGACTTACTAAGATATAATTATAATTTTACTTGCCTTTCCCTTCTCAACCCTTGGGCAAATATTGTATTTTGTTATATGCCCTACTGGGGTAATGTGTCGATAAATGTTGTCGGGAGTTTCTTTCTGGTAACATGGATCTTCTTTGCTGATCTTTGTATTCATACTTTTATCGTTGCAATTTATTCGACGACATAAATTCTTAAACATTTTTCTAGTATCTAGTATGTTTACTTTTCAAAATTATAAGTAAATGATTTTTATATAAAAAGAACTACTATTATATTAATAAATTAGCGACAACAAAAGCTGAGTCGTATTTAAGAAAGATGGACATAGAATTCTGACTTGACTCTTATACGCCGTATAATCATATCTGAGGATGTAGTTTACTATTTTCATGTTTACATGTTTAATTATGCTAGGTGGCGTTGACAGTAGCTTGCACTAACCAGTACCGTGCATGAACTAAACAGGCACAATCAAATCCGAGCGTGTAACAGTTTTAGTTTTGTCGTTCTGAGCGTTCTTTATGGACTTTGTTTTTGTTTTCATTTTAATGATATTGTTTTCTTTTGTGTACTGTTTATCATAAAAAAGTTGTTTAAAACATTATGCAGACGTTTGTATATGTAATACTTATTAACAGGAAACTACTTAAAAAAAGGACAACTTTGAAATTTCTAATAAAAGAATACTTATCGACTCTTTTAGATAGTTTTCTTGATATTTGTTTTTATGAAATTATGTTTTGATTCATGTCGATTTAGGCCTATGTTCAAAGTCGCGATGAAAAGTTTAATTGCTTACTTGAATTATTTACTTTTGGTTATGTTAAATTTAATTCATTGTTGAAATAGTTATATGGAATAAACAATCTATATTATTATACTTTCTTATATCTCAATGCATGTACATTTCCTCGTACGAAACTCTGCTTACAATATTGTAACGTTTGATTTCAATTGGTAATCAAAATAGACGTACGTTTTTATCGTTTGCCTCTACAGACTGTCATGCCACGACCTATATGTTATGTAAACGCGTGCGACAAAGGAAAATCAATCCAGACATTTTGCATTTACTGATTTGGAAAGAACACAAATGCCCCCGGCTCCAATTCTTGTCAGTAGCAATATTTCAAAAAATGTTTACCCATTCACTCAGTTATGGACAGAAACATTGCCAAAAAATTGTAAACACAAGTCATATAGCTTGACAGAGTCATGGCATTTTGTAATTTTGAAATATATAAGTTGCCAAGTCATTGCTATGACTTGTGAAGTGATAAATATTCAACTTTATCAAATATATATAAATGTAAGAAATCTATACTTGGCACCCTTGACCTTGACCCACTGACACCTATAGAATATCATGCAAGTTATCTTCAAACCAAATATGAAATACACCTGTCAATAAATAAAGGCTGTATGGGCAAAAATGTTAAAATCTATTTTGAGCATTGATGACCTTGATCAAACTGACCCCTAACTCCATACAAAGGAAGAATACCATGTAAGTTATCTTCCTACCAAATATGAATTAAATCTGTCAATAAATAAAGGCTGTATAGGCAAAAGTGTAAAATTCTATTTTTAGCACTAGTGACCTTGACACACTGATCCCTAACTCAATCAAAAGACAGAATACATTGCAAGTTATCTTCCTATCAAATATGAAATACACCTGTCAATAAATAAAGCCTGTATGGGCAAAGGTGTAAAAATCTATTTTTAGCACAAGTGACCTTGACCCACTGATCCCTACCCCAATCAAAAGGATGAATACCATGCAAGTTATCTTTCTACTAAATATGAAATATATCTGTCAAATAAAGGCTGTATGAGCAAAAGTGTAAAAATCTATTTTTAGCACTGGTGACCTTGACCCAACTGACCACTAACTCCATCAAATTTTATGTTCCTATCAATTATAAATGACATCTGTCTATAGAATATGGTTAATACACCTGTAAAAATGTAAAAATCTATTTTCAACATTAGTGACCTTGACATTGGTGACATTGACCTTGACCCAAATCACCTCTAACAATACCCAAAGAAGGAGGACCTCCCTTGGCATGTTTGTATTAAACATGAAAGACATCAACCAAAAAATAAAGGCTGTATGAGCAAAAATGTTTTAATTCATTTCTAAACCAGTGACCTTGACCCTAGAGACCGCTTACTCCACAAAAAATTAGAGGACCATTAAAGGTATCCATCTACCAAATATGCAAGATATCATTAAATAAATTAAGAAATTTACGAATAGGTTAACCGGACAAGGCCCTATTTTCAAAGTGAAAAAAGGGAAATAACTTGGAAATATGGATGACACAGTTATATAACTTGGCAATATCATGTACTTTGTATTGATAAGTATGTGTGGAAATTATGAAGCCATTAGTATAGATAGAACTTAAGATATTTCCAACTTGCCGTTTTAGGTTAACCATTATTCATTTTCTAAGTGCTGAAAAGGGCAATAACTTGGTAAATATGGAAGCCATAGTTATGTAACTTGCCCAGATCATGTACTTTGTATTGATTAGTAAGTGTGTAAACTTAAAAGCCATTGGTACAGGTAGAACTTAAGAAAAATCCAACTTGCCGTTCTAGGTTAACCTCGTACAGACAGACGGACGGACGGACGGACGGTTCAATTACTATATGCCCGGGGGCATAAAAAGTAAGTCCCATTGTTGTGAATAGGTAAAACAAGAAACTTGTTTTTGCATAATGTTATAAATATTTCTGAGAAATAGTGTACACAAATGTTTAATTTTCATTTAATTAAGATTGATTGAGTGATTGAGTAATTTTCTTTAGACCGGACGGTCAAGGATAACCTACGAAAGTGCAAGCACTTATTTCCAGCAGGGTCCTTACCTCTGTAGACTCTAGAGACAGCTATGAGATACAAGGAAATCCGGGAACCAGTCCCTAGCTCTTATTGAATAGATTCCTTGGTTCTTTTACATGCCCAGTATATAGCACTGATATATTCGAGGATTACCTTGGTTTTGTACTAGTTAACCTAAGTTAGGTGGGAATCACTGAAAGTGTTTCTGAAAAATCCCAAGGGTGTTACCCAGGATCGAACCCGGAACCTTAGGAGTGACAGTCAGTGGTCTAACCAACTGAGCTTTTTAAAATTTATTTATTTAAAATCAAAGGCCTAGTTAGGAATGCAATGAGGCCTTGAATAAAGGAGGGGCTTCAAAATATTTTTAAAGAAATGCTATTGCTATTCTTGAGGTCATTTTCTTAATTCAAAGCAGAAGAAGTTCATTATTTAAATCAGCTTCTTAAAGCTGCCTTCAGCTTTAGTAAAGGTTAAATATGTTAGTTTAATTAGATGAATTTTTTTTCATATATTTGTCAAATCAGAAGAATAAAGGTGCAAAATGAAATTTGACTTCGATAAAGTACATAAATAATAAATAATATAAAATAAAAGATGAAGGCCGCTTTAATTGTTAAAAAACACTAAGCTATCAAATTTTAGTGGTTGAAAAAAAAACAACACAAATGCAAGAAGGATAAACAAATAAGTTACATATTTCCTGTTATATTATGAGTGACTGTATGATTTATCAGATTTTATTATTCATAAAATCAGGAGCAGACACAAAATAACATGGCGACCTGTGAATAAATACATTTCATTTCCGTAACAGCCATGCAACCGGATAGTTCCTGATTATTATTTGTAATGTCAAAATAAGATAAATCCGTACGACAGACCGACTGCCTGCAATAACAGTTTAATTACATATAATCCGAATAAAGTAAATGACATAGAAAACATATAAATGCGTTCAGTAGGTACATTAAGAGAGTGAAACTATGGTTGCTGATTTGGGCCATGTCCTTTTTTTGCTCCACGAAAAAAAAAGCGAAAACAAGTTAAAACGAAAAAGTCAACCCTTTGCCGTATTATTGTTTATTTTCTCGTTGCAACATGCGGAGCTAAAGTACGACAAAGTAGTACAAATCATTATGTTCCTTGTTCATGGTATATCGTTATTGATGTGTTCAATAGATTTAAATTTCAAAATTTGCCTATATCAAGCTGAACCATCTTTAAATGTACTTTTTGGTCCTAAGAAAGGTTACAGTAAATTATCAATTAGTATGGAAGACAAAATTCCACACCATTTACGTTTTGCTACTTTTGTGATTAATTATTTCATATTGAATTCTGTTTTCTTCAAATGATAATTTTTAACATGCTAGTTATCCATTATTAAAACATTATAAAACACGAGTTTGCGTTTTACCTCAGATGAAAGGTTATTATTCCTATTTGAGATTTAATGTGCTTTAATGATCAAACAATTTAGTTTTCTTATTTCAGCAAAAATAACTCATATTTGAATAAACAGGAATGTATTTTCCTGGCAGTATAAAGAAAATAAAACAATAGCATGACCTATATTTTAAACTTCTCTTCTAAACTCTTCCACTTAAATATCCCGTGTGTACACCGTTTTTAGATGTACATTAAAAGTATATTCCGGAATTATGGGACGGGAATGCTATAAGCTACAAAATAACTCGTGATCAAATAATATTGTCTAAGAGTTTTGAAACATTGGAGTAGATTATAAACGAATGCTTATTTCAATGAAAATAAAAAAAATAAATGTGTAAAGTGTCGTTAATAAATGTTGTTTCCCCAAATGCAGATTTAAGAAATTAGCTTCTGTACCTTTATACGCTATTTGACATTACAAAATCTATGTTAAAATGAAATATGAATTATAGATGTTTACGTAAAGAAAATTAATACTACATTCAAGTTTTCAATATGAAAAAGTTAATAATATATCCAGATATATTTAAGTCGAGCAATTTTTAGCTCGAGTTTGTTTTTGAAAGAAAAGAAGAGGTATTGTTACTGTCATGTCGGCGTTGCCGTTGCCGTTACTTTTGCCGTCCGCAAACTTGTATGTTGATCATAACTTTTTTAGTTCTTGGTATATTGTCTTCATACCACAACAACCCTTGGGACAATACATTTAAGTAAATCAGACTAACCTTGATCTTCATTCATAACTGACCTTGACCTTCAAGGTTAAATGTCTAAATTTTGCTTGTTTTTAGCTGACGTTTGCTATAAGTGGCTATTACTTTGTTATTTTTGAATGGATTGTTTTCAAACTTTAATATAATAATCTCTAAAGATAGGCCTTCTAGTTGGCTAGACAGACATTGGCCTTCACTCATAAATGACATTGACTTTGAATGTCAAATCATTGAAATTTTCGATTATTTGCTGTAACTGGCTATCAGTTGTTATTATTACATGTATTGCACTGTCTTCATATTGTAACAGAAAATTTTAAGGATAAGACTTTCATGTTATCAAACTCATAATTGACCTTGGCTCTTAATGACCGTGACATTGAAGGTTAAATAATTGAATGTTCACTAATTTTTGCTATAATTGACAGTAACTTGGTAATTAATCGATGGATTATCCTTATACTTTGAAGAAACATAATTTTGGACAAGACCTTTAATAAGGTTGAACTGACTTTGCCCTTGAGCTTTAAATGACCTTTACCGTCAAGGTCAAATTATCAAATTTGGTTTAATTGTCATAATTTTGTTATTTATGTACGGATTTGATGTAGAGTTAAGACTTTCTACCCAATACACATATTAATGACCTCGACCTTAATTTGACATGTCAAGGTCAAATTAATGAAATTCTCTTTTTTTGTTATTTGCTATATTTTTGTCGTTTATCAATGACTTCATTTCATATTGAGACACAACATCTTAAAGGTCAGAACCTTCATGTACGTATATCAAAATGAAATTGACCTTGATTCATGTATGACCTTGACCTTTAAGAACAAATTGTTTAATATCACTGATTATTGCTATTATTGGTTGTAACTTTGTAATTAATCAATTGATTTATTTTCATATTTGGACAAAACAACTTTATGGACAAGACATTTTTATAGGTTGAACTGACATTAACCTTAAGCTCTAAATGACATTGACTGTCAAGGTCAAAGTATTGAAGTTTTGTAAAGTTGTCATAATTTTGTTATTCATGTATGGAATTGATTCATATGTTCACAAAACAACAAAGAGACATGTTAAATAATTCCGATATGACTTTGACCTTAAAATGACTTTGACATTCAAGTAATTGATTTTTTTATTATATTTTCTTAACTTTGTCATTTATTTATGGAAAAGATTCATACTTTGACAAAGCAACAAGTGAGTGTGACTACATATACCTATAAAAGTTTAAAAACTTATAAAGGAAAAACATGTTTTTTCAAAGATATGGTTCAATTGTTTACTTGTTTGCTTTTAGGAAAAAGTAAAAAAGTCGAACATTTCCCCCGCCCGGTGGTGGCTCTTGTTTTAAGAAGTTTTTTAAATAAAATCTCACCATCAATCCTTGATTATATACAATAATGATAATATCTGCTCTAATGGCATAATCATCTGAAAAGGCTGCAATTTGATGTAGTTCTGTTTAAAAGTAGAGTATGGTATAACTTGTTTTACAGACCACAAAATTTTACGATGTTCAATCGTTTTCCATTTCATGAACTTATAAATTGCGCTTTAGTTAATATAGACCCAAAAAGTGTAATATGATCTTCTAAATATGACATTTTTTCTTAATTATTTTTTTTTCCTAATTAACTGTAATAAAAAAACAGAATTGAAATTGAATTCAATTGGAGATTGAATCATGTATTGATTCTGTTATGTACTGTTGTAAAAAGTGTCTTAAAACTAAGTTAAATAAAAGCGATAACTCAGGAAACGTAAATTCCGATTGACAACTGATTTATAAGAAATTAGATTTCCGTAAAGACTTATTTTCTTTTAACTTATAACTAGGGATAATTTTACAAGTTGAACAAAGAAATTTGATATAAAGATACTCTTAAGTTTCGGTTAGATGGTAAACCATTCTAATTATATTTATAATAATTTAGTGATTAGTTGTCTAAACACTTGATTGTTTCTTTAAATACTTCTTGGACATCCGTTGCCAATAAGTTAAGGTCGTTATCAATAAACAACTTGCCTCTCATCACTGAGGGTCCGAATCCCACCAGAAACTTTGCATATGTTCATGTCAGGACGTTTTCCAGCTAGTTTACTAGATACGGAACGTCAGTGGTTCTACTCTGGCCCCGTGTTCACAAAGATTTAAGGATCAGGATCAAAATTAGTATAAAATTTAAAAACTAAAATATTCTCCATTGTTTATCCTCATAGATAAAATATTTAATAATAACCTGATAAAATTTGACTTGAAGTGGCATATTTTTGAAATTTAAGAATGAATAAATTATTATTGTTGCAAGATATTGGCATTTTAATGTTGATCCAAATATTGATCTTGATCCTAAAACATATCTTTATTTTGATCTGATTATTTATAATTTTGTTTTGTTATTCGTCGATTTAAACCCAAAATATGTTTATTTCTTTGCAAATCAGCATTCTTTTTCCATTTTGAATTAGTACCATTTAATTCTAGCGAAATACGATCACTTTAAGTTAAAAAAAACAATTAAAATATAATCAGGATTAAATGTTCCTAATCCTGAACTTTTCTTTGTGAACACGGGACCAGGTGCTTGCTAATGCATGAATAATGCACAGAAGGGCACCTCAGGTCTTCCTCAACCTCGAAAGCGGCCATATGAACATGATAGTGCCCGCATGACATTAAAACCCAAATGCATTTAGCATCAATTAACATATTCATATATTTCGTATTATGTACAAGTATTTAATTTAAGTAATACATAGATCCTAAATCAACCATGACAGAAGTAGAACTTGGTTGTGAACAAATATAAAAATATTGCAAAACTTAATTTAACCGACTTCCCGACTTGTTTATATTATAACAATAAGGGATGTTGAAAAAAAAAGATATTATCAGTTTAATGCTATCTTATCCTTATATAACTATATTTATCCATTTTAACAGATACATTAACATTTCCCCTACATAATACATTATTTATTAGATAAAACAAATCGCCATGTACTAACAGAAACATAAAATTAATGCAAACATATTAAAGCTGCTTTTGATTGAGTATGTTGTTGTTGTGTTGTTGCAGAAAATAAATGAAAGTTACAATTATAATAATGATGACATATGAAATGTGCTTATGTTGCTGTTTCATTGTTGCAGAAAATAAGTGAAAATTACAGCTGAAAAATGAGTATTTGTATACTCAATTAAATTCCTTGTGTTTCCCCCTATCGGTAAAAAGATCTTAACAACCTTAAGCGATGAGGAAAATAATATACGTCAATCAAAACGCCATGTACTAACATATTGAAATAACTCTGAATACATTCATTAAATAAAGCAAAATGCCTAACAGGTTTGAAATAACTCCGTATACATTCCTAAAATAAAAGTAAATGCCATATTCCTGATACACGCAAGCATATCTTCTCGTGTTATTAGCGGCAACAAAATCATAATTAACCTTATTAATATAGCATTAACCCGACAATTACATCTGATTACTGTAATCCCTCTGGGGACATATATCATTCCTAATTATTAGTACATGTAGTAAGGGAAAGGCCAAAAATAAAATAATGTTTGTTTCTCCTTCCCAACCGACCCTATAGAAACGTCGTTCTTAACGTAGTATGAAATACTGTGAGTACGAAAGGGATTCTTCAATTTTCTCTTTCTATTGCTTTTTTTAGCGAAAACTTTACTGGCATATATGCAGCATGTATGTATATATGCATGTTATTCTCGTGGCATTGTTTTCAATGTGACAAGAAATCTTTTTCAAAACAGGCTGCTAAACCTCTTTCATTGGTCAGTATAATTGGTAAACCAATGAAATGCGGGCGAAACAAACTACCACGATTGCTGGAGGTGTTGGCATGGAGATGTCATGTTGGCTTGGCAATAAACGTCAATGAAAGATTTAATTCGATTAGGACAAATTCCGAATATACAGAGATGAGGGATCATTAAGTTGGTAGGTCTTGTTCACGATCGTGTGTCACATATCAATGATTTTCGAAACGTATCGCTAATAAATGTTGTTGCATTTTGAAATTTTTGTTAACAAAGTAATGACTTTTAACCCAACAATTGATGTATAAAGTATAAATGAGTTTCAAAACATGTAGGTCATAAGACGTTAAATGTCCCGTGATTATACTTTTTAAAGAATTTGTAAACAATTGAATAATTCTTGTCACGCATGCAAATTGTATTTTCACTCCTAGTCTAAATTCCAAAGCAGGTAAAATATAACTATATTTTGAAAATTGTTTTGAAATTTTAATGCAATTCCACTTTGATTATAAGTTGTTCTAAGGTAGGTCCGAAAGTTTTACTCGAAACATAATGATAACAACCTTGTTTATTATACATGTAGATTCTGCAGTGAAATATGACTTTTTGGATGGGTGTCGATAGAGTTGTTTGAATATATTGAATACTTATAATGTACATGTAAATAAACATTGACATGCCAGTGATTTGCTAGATAAATATGAAATATTTACTATTTTAGCAGGATCTTTCAGCACTGTCACCTGATGTCACCAAGAAAAACTTCGTAAATATATGCAGAAAACAATGCAAACTTAACATTATCCACGAAAATTAAAATACAGATGTAACTATAACTTTATCAGTGTCGAATTATTATTTAAAAGTGTAATTCTGTGAAGTATCTGTAAATATCTTATGATGTTTGTAAATAAAAGAAGTCTTTATCATGTCGTTTTTCTTTTGGTTGTACATGTAAGTAGCATTAATTTTCCATAAATCATTTGAACCAACATCCAATTTCCAAAGACTTGTCCCTATGTACTCTGGTTTGGAAGCCACTTCCCCCTAAATATCTCGGTTAAACCTTGCTACATTGACTTTTCATTACACATACATTAAGAATAAGTTTGATGGATGATATCAAATCAATATTAAAATAAAATATATTGTAAACTGAATATAAAATAGAAATGGTTAAAGCACGTAATTAAAATCAATACTATGTCTGTTCATACTTAAGACTGTAAAAGTATGATCTGGCTAGGTTCAAAAGGAATGTTCAAATTTAAAATGGCTGTTGAATACAATTGTAATAAGTATGATTATTTTATTAAATTTCAAGACCGAGACAGTTTTGTCTCTGGATTCATCATCAATGATCACAACAACTCACCATGCATGTGTATAACTTGAAGCAGTTTTAGATATATAATTAAAACAAGAGGGCCAAGAGTGCCCTAGATCGCTCACCTGACCCATCAAACTCATCCGAACAATTACCTAGACAAGCTTTCTAACCAAATTTCATGACAGGTGAGTCAATAATGTGACCCTGGCGTGTTAACAAGGATTATCCATATTTGAGCAGTGTGACCTAGTTTTTTACCCCAGGTGACCCATATTCGAACTTGACCTAGAAATCACCAAAACAAACTTTCAGACCAATTTCCAGGATATTTGGAACAAAACAGTAGCCACTAGAGTGTTAACAAGGTTTTTCTATTTTTAGCTTCTGTGACCTAGTTTTTCATCCGAGATGACCCATGTTCGAACTCATCCGAGCAATTACCTAGACAAGCATCCTGACCAAGTTTAATGATATTTGAGTCAAAAATATGACCACTAGAGTGTTAACAATGTTTTTTCACTATTTTTAGCTCCTGTGACCTAGTTTTTCATCCGAGATGACCCATGTTCGAACTCATTCGAGCTATTACCTAGATAAGCATCCTAACAAAGTTTGATGATGATTGGGGCAAAAATGTGACGGACGACAGACGCCCGGAGGTTCTGGTTATATAGGTTCTGGTTATATAAGTATTGGTTACACAATTCTGGTTACATAATTTCTAGTTATAAATTTTCTGGTTATATTAGTTCTGGTTATAGATATATTTTGGTTTTAGAGATTCTAGTTATAAATTTATATTTATATAAGTCCTGTCATATAGGTTCTGGTTATATAGGTTCTGATTATATAAGCTTGCAACCGTTTATAATGAGCCTTATAATCTGACAAAAATCTTTACAACTAATAGTGTGCATATATCCTGAATTGTTCTTTTTTGTTTTTGTTCTAAGAACGACTGAATGAGTTATTGAACGGTGAATGTGGTTTGAAAATGGACTGTGAGACATAATTTGATATGTTTAAATAAATACTTTAAGATCCATCCTTATTTTATTTTATATTATTCAAAACAACAAAAGATATTACATTTGAGAAATATTGCGTGATGAATATCAAAATAACAGAAATATAGTATTTCGTTCTATGTACAGTTTAAATAGATGAGTTTTAATCTGTAAACATTCGTTATAGTTTTAAAGAGTTCAATATGGCAATAAATATTGAACATTATGGACAAAAATGTTGTCATTTACTTCAAATCTTTGAATTAAAATATATAATTATTACAATGTAATTGTTAATTATCTTCCTGCGCACAAATATCTGTAAAACGGTAATAAAAGATAACCGAAAATCGTTCCAAATATTCTGTTAAGTAAAACTAATAAATAATATTCAATTTAAAGTTTTTACTTTCCTCAACAAACCTCAGAAAACATGATAATAACGGTAATTCACAGCGTAATTTGTTTTGATTAGTTGGATGAAAATGCATTTTATTGAACCGAAACAAAATTTTAAAATATAACAATGCTTTCAATGAGGCGATTCTTTGTTTCACTTTTTAAATGATTTGAAAATTCTAATTATAAAAGTATTGAGCCAAAGTTCAAATATTCAAATGTTCCATAACGATGAGTAACAATGATGCATAACGCGCAATCGCATATCCTCGGCCCTTTCCGTCAATCTTCGGACAATAGCCGAGATGTTCCGAATGGCACAATACGGTTAGATTATAATCCATATATCATTTAATTTTTGGTAATGAAATGCGCTCTGATTATGCTGAAAAAACTATACTATTTTGTTCGGGATGAACAGAAATAAATGTCTTGGCTTGTTTTCAAGCAAGTAACAAAAAGCAAGAAAATTGCTTTAGCTTAAGCTAACGTTATTTTTTTGTTTTTTTTTTCTTTACATCTCGTGTGTATAATCTCATTGGCGAGCAACGGAAGTTGTCTCATATTTTATAAGTATTTTCCATTTATGATTAGTAAAAGAGACAAAAATATATTTGATATGGGAAAATATGCCGGGGAAATGAATGTAAAACGCGTTATTACTGCAGAATATTTCAGCTTGTTTAGCAAAGACAAAAAAGTAAATGTTAAAGACAATTTAAATAATGGAATGCAAATAAGCCGTAATGAATGAAAAAAGCTTTACTTATATTACTTAAGACCCTGCTAAACACAAGTATTACATACTAGTTTTTAAATATTTATGATAATTATACAGTACTTATGAGATAAAAGTTCATTGCTTGATTGTTACATTCTTTGATGGATTATTATCATTTGTTCAATTGAAAATTACGGGGCAACATAACGATCTTAAGACAAAACCACTTAAAATGTTTTGTTCGTACTTCTTTTAATGGTACTATATATATCATTTGCCGTGGTTAATAATTTAAACAATTTATGAAAACGTCATAAATTCTGTAACAGAAATGTTTTGTGGGTTGTTAAATGACGAATAATATGGTCATGTAAATTGGGTTACATCTGTTCAACTAACTAAAATGTTCAAAAGAAAACGTTTTAAAACGTTTGTTGATATTCTTAATTGATATAATTATATGTAAATTTCAGAATTGGTGGTCATGATTTAGAAGTAGAAGAGGGAAAATATAATAACACCCCAAAAGAAAAAAAAGGAAATGTACATAATGTGATACAAACAGTATGGAAGATGAATTTCATTTCTTCATTTCCAGTTATTTGCCGCTTCGATGTTTAACTAAATGAAACTTCTATCTGATGAGTGTCCCAATATGTCTAAATGCTCGAGTGTAAAGTGTTTTAACTGTATCATGAAAAAAGTCTGTATTTTTTTTATGAAATTAATTTCCTCACCTTCTTTTTATTTAAAATAAAGACCACGTGAATACTTTTTATTTCGATTTTTAAAGATAATTAAACAGTCACCTTTTTCTGTTTCTCGGTTCTTTAATTAAAAGGTGTTAAGTATACAAAACTTGTGAAAACAGAGTTATTTTTATTTTTCTTTATCGTATTTTGTCTTAGAAATATAATTATACTTGACCATTTATATGTTACAATGAATTTAATCCATACCAACATTGTGTTTGTAAATAAAACACGCAAGTTCAAAGTTTGTTTAAACTTGAACTATTTCTTTTCAGTTTTCAAAACTTAAGAACTTTTAAAATGATTATGTTACTGCTGATTTACATTTATAGCTTTCTGAAATTAAAAATTGCAGCTAAACCCCTTATCAATCCGCATTTGAAGTTAAAGCAATGCTTGTGAATATTTGTCATCTCCCGAAAACTAAGAATATATACCTAAGACCAAAATAAGTCTTTAACACGGTGATAAGGTGTTTACAACAACTTTTCCGCGCAACGTCAAAATATCATACTTCTAATCGAGACACCGTATCGTTTTGTCTTACACAATAGATGTTAAGCCTTCATACGAGAAGAAAATAAATGAAAATTTGCCTAAAACAAGGTAAAATCTTCGAAATTTACATTCTATCGAATGTGTCAGCCAATTAATTCGAAACTTAGTACTCTTTACTACATGCAAAATGCTTCACTGTCTAAGTCAATAAAGTAAAAACAGTTTGGGCATACTGTGAAAAATATCACCGTGTTAAATATAACTTAAAATTAAATACCCTGATGATTTTCTTTAGTATACAGAGCCAAATGAGAAAAAAATCAACACAAGTCAATTTTAGCAATTGCGTTTCGCATTTAGCAATTGCATGTCTAGACAAAGTAATAAGGAAATGGAATGTAATACTTGATCAATCACTGATATATCAATTAGTGCGTACAATAACCATCTCTCTCATAATGTAAGCAAAATACAGCGACATACCTGTTCTTTTCAAACAGCTTTCTTTCGCGAGTTTTCACTAATATAATAGTCATGTTGAATGAGCAGAATGGTCGAAATTTGGACAGCGTTTCATTATTACGACATAGGTCAGGACTAAATTTATACTCTTAAGCGCGTCGGTCCACTACCGTTCATTGTTTCAAGTTAAAATAGCTGCTAAGGGAGCGTACTCTAAATACAATTCAAACTGTCCTGGTTAAGATCACATTAATGACCACATGACTAACAAATTGTTCTGTCTGTACTCTATAATCACGTATTGATATTTTCAGCAATAGAAAATGATCGTTTGGACATTAATCTTAAATATAATTCCATGCTAATCAAACTAAATGAGAATTAAACTGAATTTAATCTGTCCAGTCTGAGATTGCTTGCACAGAAACTTGTATAGTTATAGGTAACAGAATCATTGTCGATGATAAATGACATTGTTAGATAGCTGATTTTTAAAATTAATGACTTTGATTTCAAAACTAATTTTAACCCATTGCAAGCAAGAAAAGTTGTCGGTTAAAAAAGTAAAGAACCCATTAAAGGATTACTCTGTTTGTGTTTTGTGCATGTTAAAATAATTATACATGATGTATTTAGATAGTGAAAAAAGAAGACCGGGTTGTGTCGGGGGCTACGTTATGAGAATGCCACCTTTCCTTGTTGAAGTTTGTTCTGTTTTACATAGGCCTATTCAATTGCGATGAAGGGACTAGTTATGTCTACTAACTCAAACTTCCAAGATATAAAGCTCAGAAAAGAGTCACTTGAAATTGAAATTTAAAAACCCAAAGATCGGAATATTTTATTTAGAAGCATTAATTAAAACACAATTTATCAAGTAAATTTACTAACATTATCATTTTACATCACAATATCTATGGATTGCACTTATACAAATTCCTTTTAATAGGAAGTAGTAAATAATTGAGAAATGGATGTAAATGTGGGCAATGAGGAAACGTGCATATAAACTATTATAAAAATGCATTTGCATGCAATCGGATCATCAATGAGCATTTAACATTTTAAGAAAGTTGAAAATAGATTGAAAGCATATGTAATTTACATAACAGCTTCCAGTCTGACAAAATCTTATACGGATACACATACCACGCAATATGGCACTGCAACAAGGTGCATGTGAATTAAAGAAAGAAAGAAAGAAATACAAATCGTCAAATGCCAAGTTAGAAACCAAAATCCCAATAAGCTCTAAATGTTTTTTTATATATATATTTCAAAAGTTCTTTAGTATTTGGTGAATTATTTACGGTTTTCCAAAATAATTCTCATTGGCCGTGACCAGATCATTTAGGCATTTTTACATGATATGTACGATATGTGTGTGGTAGTGGTGTAGGTAGTTTCCACTCCGGATCACGACTGAAAGCCACATTGAATTTACTAGGGCACAGTTCAGCTGCCGCATTGTTTATGGCAGGCTGTCAGGCAGCCTACCAGAAATATTTCTTTTCCATTGGAACTGGTAACTTCTGTACATGTCAGAGCTGTAGTTCCATAGTTCGAATGGCCGTAGAAAATTTGCATGATCTATCTCAAAGAAAGGGTCGCTCTATTCACAGTAAAACGCTATACCTATTAAGGAGGTAACCGGACGGTATGTGTATCAATATTTTGAACATATAAGCGACATGTATAAACATTTTGTTTCAAAGTAAAATTATGTCCTAAACGAAACATCATGTTAAACTGTACATATGTAGAAAACAAATTAATATTTGAAGAAAAAACAATTCTTGAAAATTATAATCTAATACGACAGTTATGTCGAATAAATTATCTTTTATCAGTGATGCAAGGGACAAGTTACAGATGCAAATAACAATTGCAGAATTGATCCGATTAAGTATAATCATATAAGGAAACGGAAAATAAAACTTTCTTCTCTTACGCAAGAAAAACTCACGATGGGAAAAATAGACCAGTTATTGCATTTTCTAATCTATTTTTAAATTAATTGTTAAGTACATTATATTATAATTTATATCTTTGGTAAACGAGTTTTTAAACAATTAACAACAATATCATTTCATAATTTTTCATTTTTTCTGCAAAAATGACTTGAAGTAAAAGAATGATATCTACCGTCCAACTTGAAAATTTCAAAGCTCAATATTTTATCTGTTCTGAATAAAATGTTTTACGATTTTTCATTTTTAGAATACACAATATTGCTAATTCCAGTGCTGAAGGACCTGAAGTGGCTTTCACTTAGCACTCTCTTTCATCAACACTAAGCCTGCAACATTTTTTTCTCCCTATAATTTTATCAAAATTGACAAATCTTTCGCAATAGGTATTAGGGATGAGGAGGTTAACTTAATGTTCGTTTGCATGCTATGAAACTATTACGTTTTCATAATTTTGTCTTAATTGTCTGGTGCGCATAAACTTCTTAGAAAATTACGAAAACAACATTATATGTATCATCTTGAGAGATAATTACATTGTCTATAGCCCTGACAACCTGACGTCATTACATACAGCAATATATAGTTTCGTGACATATTTGCGTAATTATACCAAAATCTGGAAAGTAAGTAATCCCTCGGAAGCATTAAGCACAACAAAATTACATAAGAAATGCAGACTCGGTTTGATTGAGTCTGTACATGAGGGATAATGAATAAGTGCAACATCCTTCACGCCCCCTAGCACCGGCTTGAGCGGTACTCGATTCTCAACACTTTATAGTGCTGGCATCAATGATCCCGAAGGACCAGAAAAATATAACAAAATAGTGAAAAAAAAAAACAGAATCCCTAAAGACAGCCAAACACGACAAAATTGTAAAACACCGAAGTAAAGTGCGGGGCAACTTTTTACAGCTGCCACACAGGATGACATATGTTAATCACATGGTTGTCACATTTAGTATGTCTAATTTTACAGATAAATTACATAAATTAAATAAAATGCAGATATTTTATTTAAATTCTGTATATATTATGTCGTTGTTATGCATATATTCATACATGAAATTACTTTGTCTTAAAACATTATCAGAAAACTGGATAACAAAAATACAAAAAATATTTCCCTACATCGTCGTTGTTCACAAAAGAACACATTTCAATGTATGTGGTTCAGTGTATTGTTATTCAAATAAAAGGTCAAGGGTAGGAATCTATGAATTGCATGCCTTAAATTAAATAGTGTGTGAACACCATTGTCACAACATCATCACAAACTTTAAACAACGTTTTTATATTTCTAACGACATATCTTTTGGGGTACTTAATAGTGTAGTCATTAGAGAAGAAGAAGATTATTGTGATAAAAATTAAATTTACCAAATATTTGACGAAAAATTATCGTAAATATTATTGAATTTTCATGTTCATATACATGAAGTTACTATAAATGTGCCCCTTGTGGCTAATGCCTACGTCACATTACAAGCGGGGACCGGCCGATATAGAGGGATCGATGGGACACCGTTGATAATTTGAGATCGGAGAGAAACATTTCAATCATGTCCGGGAAGAAGTGGGCGGTCATTCTCCCTCTGTGGTCAGTAAGGTATTCGGACGGTTTCCGAAGGGTACTCGCCCGGTTACCCGGTGAAAACCCTTGGCGTCTTCTTTCTGGACACCGGTCGATATTTTAAAGGTACCCGGCAGACTACCGCACGATTATTGTCCAATTGCCTTCCGTAAACCTGGCATGTTTGCAACAATCGTACGGTGACGGTAAAGTATACGTGCGATATCTGGTTGGCTGTCGGACGGTATTTGTATGGCATGCTATCCCATTTTCCGGCCGTTTTTCACACCCTCTCTTTTGTTGGCATTTTCCTTGCTTTCTTCTCTTCTGATTTCTCCCCACCCCTTCTTTGCTATCGTTTTGGAAGGTAATCAAAATTTCCCCCGCTATCATACATTACGGAAATATTTTACAAAATTTTACAATCGTAATTTTGATTTAATTTCAAAATTCAATAGTGATTTAAAAACTCTTCTGCGACAAGGGATTAGCCAGCCTGGTTTTTATGGCGATGTGATTCTCAAACTTCGTAAGGTTTTGAGTCATGGTAATTTTTCTGCTGTTTTTACTAAAATCATTAAGCGTGGTTATGACCCTGCTATTTTAAGATATATTGCATGCTAAGTGTTCAACCCTTTACAATTGGACACTACGCTTTCCTCTTTTGTTTACATCTGACGGACCAAGTGGGAGACCCTATGATGGACAATCCTTAAAGCCCTTTGGGTTCTGCCTTGCTTCATCGGGCTCTTGTGGGTGATTTTCTTGTTGCTCTGTCTTCCTTTAGGACATTGAGTACTTTTGTTATGGTCATTGGGTTTACTTTTATATGTATCTACATGATCATTTTGATGTTTTACTTATTTAACCTTTTGTAACCATAACAACTGTTAAAATTTCACTTTGCGGGGATTCATTTTATTTACACTGTCTCGTTTATAGGAACATGGTGGGCTTAGAGTGAGGTTTGGTGCACCATTAACCGGTTTAAACTCCCCAGCAGTACTTGTGCTGCTGACCGTTCCAAAGCGGCACCCCTCTGTGCTCCTCAGATGTATGTCTATGTTGTTTCATACTGTTTTGGTGACACTTTTGCTTGTGTCTACGGTTAGTATCTTCCCCTTTGCCTCTAGTTTTTATTTCTTTAATTTTGCCCCCCCCCCCCTTCCCCGGGTCTCCTGTCCCCTTCCCCTGTGCCATTTGACTTTGTGGGCCTATTATTTAATCATGTATTTGACCGTCTCCGTGGTCGAGGGGTTAGTAATCTAGTTACCTCTTTGGCGTGGGTTCGATTACCGGGAAATGCTTTGGTAGTTTAGCACGGAGGAAAGTAGTCTAGTACTGGTGTAACTCTCCAGGAACGATGTTTAGGAATCTACCCGCCTATATGACTGAAATACTGTTGGGAAAAGGCGTAAAATGAAACAAACAAACAAACAATCATGTATTTATTTTCTTTGAGTTCCTTATCAGTTAAAAAGTATTTCCAATTATTCAATCATTTATTTGTTTTCTTTTCTTTGGGTTCCTCGTCAGTTACAAATTATTTATCATTTTGGTGATTAATCTGTCCGTGCTCTGTCTTGTGCCCTGTCCTGTTTTTGTTTGGTGTCCGCCTGGGCTCATTGCCACTGGTTCTTGTTACTGGGTCATATTGGGGTTGCGTTAATTAAACGCCGCCTTTCCTTGTTGATCTTGTTTATCATATTCCATAAAAGATTGTCAATAAAACTTGACCACTTTTATAAACCTCCATGGACGTGCGTGAAAACTGAGAGAATATGTGTGTGTAATTGAGTTTCTAAATTCTTGCCATCTGTTGCCTCCAGGTGAATATAAGTCGTTCTAGATGTTGGAGGACAGCGCAAGATACAGATAGCAAGATAGCAAGATGCCCTAATTTCAGAAAAAATATGAAAAACAAGTCAATAAGTTCAATGAACGCAACCACTATCTAGTAACACAGGGTGACCAACGTCAAAGAGCCAAGCAGACCCCAAACAATTTTCTCCTTCTTTTTTACCTATCCAAGTGTAGGACCTCACTTTAAAGTCTCGTCTGAATGATTCCTAGTAATTTCAGTTGGTCATCTCGGGAATCGAACCCACAATGTACAGATTACAAGTCTAGCGATTTAACCGATTCAGCTCTGCACGCTGGCTAATGAGAGAATGATGGTGTTATTAATGATTTAGCCTGAGGACTTTGGCAGTAAACCAACTTGAATATACAGACCAGAGCACAGTTCAGCCACCGCATCGTTCCTGGATAGTCTGTCAAGCAGTTAAACATTAATAATCTCTTTTACTTCCGCAAGGTACTGATAACATCTGTACAACGAAAGTGACCTTCACCGTCGTCCGACAATTGATCACGGGTCAAAGGCTTTACCTACCGTAAGGTCTGTTTAATAACCCAAACGCTATCCTTACGGACATTTTAGGACCAAACGTGCGACGTACTGAGTCCATCCGGGTCCCGCTCAGACAGTAACCTGCCGAGACGCCTTCGGTGACCGCTCAGATACCGCTCGGAAACTGGAGGAATATTTGGTGCCCAGGAGGTAAAAATTCTAATCGGTATGTAACCGATAACAAAAGGTGTTCGACCGGGTTTCGGAGGGTATTTTACCGTGTCTGCTGCGTTGCGCTGGCGATGTACCGGATGCCGGAAGAAAATAACTCTGCACTAAAATTCTCCGATTACCCGTACGGTGCCCCACCGGTCACTTGACATCGGATGGTCACCGGCCGGAGATCTTTAAAAAATTGGCAATTTCAGCCCGTTCAGGCATCGGTACTTCATCGTAAACCTAATCGGAGTGTATTGTGACGCAGGCTTTAGGGGTTGCTTGAAAGGGTTGAGGCATAAGAATTGCAGCCACCGTTCATCCCTGTTTGATCGTAAGAGGCGACTAAATGGGTACCAAATACTGGAGTATATGCATCTCTTAGCTCCAGCAGCTTAGGTACTTTGACACATGGTGTTTGTAACAACAAAGGTTAGCCTATTTCGACACCATATGTTTTGATCTAAACTGTCCTGTTGCACAGTAAAACCAAACAAAACGAAACAAGCTTAACATTTGACTATTATATGATATAAAACTATATTTATTTGTTTGCTATTTGTAAAGTATTTCAAATGAAATTAATAGGGAGAAGTTATCTTACGGCTAGATCAAACCAAAACTGCTTCTTTCTTTAAAGTTGCATAGAATAACACACATACTTGAAAAACACAAATACCATATAGTATTTTATTTAAATTGCGGAAGCGTCAATCAAGACTGTTTAAAAGTACAATCTTTGCATGCTGGCTTCTTCATTTCAAGGAATTTTGTTTTAATTAGTATTCTAAACATTACTTCTACTTCATTTAATGGAGCATTGTATTACATTTAGATGGCTACATGATGTCTCCCAGAAATGTATGAACATTAGTTTCGTAGTAAAATAAATTGTTTGTCTCCCAAATTGACATAAAGACGGTATAATTGATATCATAAATACTTGAATAATGAAACTGATTTTGGGTGGCTGTATTACACTGAAAAATCTGATTGTCATAATGAATAGATGATACCAGATAATTTATGATTAAATTTACTTCCTTATACAAGGATTCTACTTGCAAACAGACACTGAATGTTTTTGGATATAAAGTACAATGGTATACACATACGACGTATGAAAGACGTTTTGTAAACGTATATACGCATATAAGATTGTGCAATCAACCTTTAAAAAACATATATTAATATAAAGTTTGATAAACAAATTTCTTTAAATGTTTAAGACAAGGCAATGTTACAAAAGATAAATAAACGCCAGTCTTTATATAAATTCAACATGTCGTCTGATAATTCATTTTAACCTTTACCACATACAAAAAAAGTATACTTTTAGATAGTTTCACGAAGTTTTATCCACTTTTCAATTATACTATCTTAATCAACTTTTCAATACTGTCTTAATAACGTGTTAGCACAGAACAACAATTTGTCTTGTATAGAAATATCTCATAAACGATGCAACCCTTTTCTGAGAGCTAAGTGGTTTCATATAAGTATAATAATTAAATTATATATATTTAAAATATTCTTTCCATTCAAGTAAACAACGTGCCTAATAATACCAAAATAAATTATTCAAACCTGTCCCATGTTAGATTTTCTTAAGGCAAACAATGAACATGAAGGAAGAATTATACTCACTTTAGATGTTCTTTTAAAAGACAGCATCCTGATGCACTTATTTACGTATTATAACCATGTATTTAATTGATATGGTTTTACATCATTTTTGCTAATTGGTTTCAATTTTATTCTTGATTAAGCATTAAAACATTTTCTGATGGAATACGGAATTTTCTAGCAAAGAAAAACAATTATATTTACACTCCGTTTACATTTATTGAATGGAAGTAACTGAGCTTGATAGAAACATGCACTGATATTCAAATGACTGTATCAAAACATTTTTTTTGTCACAGACATTGCACCAGTCTCCCATAAGCCTCAGTATAATGTTTCTCTGACACAAACCAATACACATGGAAATTATTTTCTAGAATTTGTCTTAGAATTGGTATATGATTAGGAAGGTATCATGCCAGTACTCTTTTAATGACATTGCCATAATTTTGAAAAAAGGAACAAATGTAAACTTACTCAATCATCACAGACCTCAAGTTGTATCCGATTTTGTCCATTTCAAAATTTCTGTGATTATTGTAATAGCACTTGTGATAAAGATATAATACGGTGTGTACCATCGCAATAGGGTTTCTAATCCACATTCATTTAAAAGTTTCGCCAACCTAACATGAATTTATTTTAAGTTAATACAAGGCCCCACTTTTGTCTGAAATAATGGTCGTAGATTATTTTTTTTACTATTACAGTTATCAAAGCAAGCCCATTTTGTATGTAAAAGTAAAACGGCGTTCATAAATTACATGAGGACATCTACCCGCATACCAAGTATCATCAACCTAGACGCATTTAGGGGATTGGATAAGTAATTTTCCCTTCGTTAAATTCGTCATTTGCTATAATCTTTAAATATTACTTGCTTGTCTTTAATTGTAGTCTCGCTTACATATTGGCAAAAATGCTTAGAGGCTAATACTTTCCTATACTTTGAAATGACTAAATAACATGTTATTACATGTCTGACTATGAAGGTTAATACCCTCATTGTTGACATCCTTGCTCCTTTTACTTCAAAACCAACATTGGACAGTATTTATTTATAACATAAGGACATATTCACAATTAAAAGCTTTCCTTTTTGCCTACATTTTAGTGAAAGTCAAAACTTTGACTGGCGACTTTTCTATTATTATTTGAATAAGATAAAAATCAGCTGTTGCCAAATCAGATAAATTCAAAAAAAAGTAGCATTAAGATGTGGAATAAAACAAATTTTATAATATAATACATTTTTATGTTAAAATGAGTGTATGTCTTGTATCGCCCATAGTCCGATTTATATCCTATTCTAGAACAAAGATTGTGCCGGGAAAAGACAATTTTTAGACATCAAATAATTTTCTCCAAATATATTTTCATATATCCGTTAATTCTATAAATATTTATTAATCAAAAAATTCCCAACACAACTATTAACTAGAGTAGGTTTAGGCTTTCTTTAGAAATTCTTCATTTCTCTCTATTTAATCGCAACATTAGCGTAATTTGTGCCGTGTGGAGGCTGTAAAAAGTCGCCCCGTACATTCAGTCAGGGATGTTTCATTTTCGATCTTTACTTAAACATCGTTCAGCAGGACATTATTGTTGTGTTTGTGGTACTTTTAGTTTACTTATCGGCAATTTTATAGTTGGGTTGTTTCAATATTCCAAATTTAATAATGTTGAATCACATTAGGATATGTTGCCTGCCTTTTAAATTTGTCTTTTGACGTCATATCTATGATATGCAGGCTTCAAAGCCTCTGATCCCTTTTCAAAATTCCATTTTATTTAGTTCCGCCTATTGTTATCTCGTTTAGGGCACACGCATTCTTTTACTTGGGGACCATACGCCGCTTTTCATGGAATAGCACGAAAGTGTCACATTGAAGGTTACATGATGACCGCCGTATGAACACATCTGCGGATGTTTCTAAATTCAAAATTTCACAATTACAATGATAAAATGTTGAATTTTGCTAAAGACTTTGCTAGGGGGCGTGGACGGTAACTTGCACTTTCCATTACCGTCCATGAACAGGCTCAATCAAACCGAGCCTGCAACATTTTCAATTTTATCTTGTTGGGCTTTCTTTAGGGATTCTTTATTTCTCTCTATTTTTGTTATGACAAAGTGCTTAATAAAAGCTGAAGGACCTTTTAATGATTCATTTACTGAAATATAATAACGGGCTTTGCGAGAAATCGACTCCAATCAAGCACAATGAAATACAGATTATACTTTTACATCCTCCAATATAATAACTATAATACGCTTCTAAAAACGATTTAAACACTAAGCAGACATTGATCAATACGAATACCGTATCATAAAATGTGTTAGACTGTTTAGAATAAAAAGGTGTTACTATGGACCTTTTATTGACAAAACACGTCAAATATTCTACCCTTTTTAAATGTTAATTACATATAGATTGCTTTTGCTTTGATATATCGTATAAATAGTTTTGTTTAACAGAAAGACATGTCAGCTTTGCAATTTTTGTTTAATAATTCATTTTAAAAACAATTCTTCAAATGTGTACAAACAATGCTGTACTTTTGACAATCTTCACAATAGCTTATTTGCATTTTGTCGAATGATAATAATTACAACTAATATTCCACGCCGTACTACCATCAGTATGGCAGCTAAACAACTAGAGATATCACTAAAGGCAATTCATACCCCACCTGTCATCTTAATTATTTGATAAATTAGTCGTCTGAAGCCACATTTGAAGTAAACTTGTATAGATCAGGTAACATTCTTGTTTAAAAATTATTACTATCTCTTATTTAAGAATAATCATCGTTAAAATAGAGGTGATTTTTTTATTAAAAAAGACAAGAAGGAGAACAACCATATATGAAATTAGTGGCCTAATTCCAACTTGAGCTGTATTATATGAAGTTTCATAAGTGTACTAAAACGTATACCTTGTTAAAAGTAAGCATCTACAAACAAAGCCTTTTTTCTGTAAAGGAACATAAAGGAACATATTTTTTGCAGTGTACTTTGTCAAAAGGTCACATAAATAGCCTGTATTTGATACCAAGCAGCGATACATTACTAGACCTAAATCTGATCATGGTAAAAATGATTGACAAACAGTCTCCTGGGATTATTTTCCTGATATTGTTGACATCTTTATCCTAACGGACTACTATTATGTCGTTCATTTTTTACAAGATATAATGCATCTGATCTTGTTTGAATATTATTGGGCGGAGGTAAATCAACACAAGTTTATCATTATTTATAACCACTCGGATGAACATAATGGAATAGTTAAACCTGCGCATATCATACTTATTAAATGTCTCAAGAATAGACTTGTGCTGACAGACACATGTGGCCGTGAGCTATATATATATATATTTTACTTTTATTGTCTAATGTCTAACAAATAGGCATTGCTACTATACTTAAGTGTAATTAGAGTGTCCCTTCTTTCAATAGAAATTGCAGAGAATTTATGAAACATGTCCACCGGATATAGACGGCAATTTTAATATGTTTTATGAAAAAAATAATGTTTGTACGTAAAAGTTAGGTTTAAGATTTTGTCCGAAGTGGCTGACCTGAATTGTCTCATATCATGTCTCATGACGTTTTTTCTTGGTGTTGGGAAATACACACCAACAGCAGCTGTTTCTGGTGATATGGGATGGGTGCCGCCACATGTACGACAATGGAAGTCATTAGTCAATTTTTGGGCCCGTCTCTCATGTACCAATACTACAAGAATAAATAAGCGAATTGCGCTCTGGGCCTCCTGTAAGTCAATCAAATGTAAAAACTGGTATTTGTTGGTTCGTAAACAGTTGAATGAGTTAGACCTGTCAATATATAATCATGATATATCCATGCCTATATCCAAGAATGATATTGTTAAAGCTGTAGAAGAACGTATGTTTGCTAAGTTTAAAACAGAGTGGTTTGATAAAATTAATGCACCCACGGGCTCATCAGGTAGAGGCCGGAATAGACTACGGACATATTGTATATTTGAAGAAAAATATTGTGTTGAACCTTTTTGTACAATGATTTTGCCTGTTAGCCACAGATCAGCTTTTAGCAAATTTAGATGTGGTGTAGCACCAATTCGTAAAGAAACCGGATGATTTGAAAATCTCCAGGTAAATAGACGTCTATGTCCATTTTGTCATGTGGTAGAGGATGAAACTCATGTAATACTAGAATGTCAGTTATACAATGATTTAAGAAATGTACTTTTTGAACAAGCTGCAGTTGCTGTTAACAATTTTATCGACCTAAACAGTGATGAGAAATTAAAAGTTATATTTAGTAATACTAATGTAATAAGAGTTAGTGCCAAAACCTGCTTCCAGATACTACAAAGAAGGAATTTGTTTATGTGTAAATAGGATGTTTTAATCCTGTTATTAAAGTAGTAGAAATGTAACAATAGTAGTGTACATAGTACATAATTTTTAACAGCAATTAGTTTTATATTTTATAATTGAAGATGTAAAACAGATATTTTTGTTTTATTTTGGTTGTGAAGGAAGATTTAACTGTGGCAATGATATAGCAGTACATTGCCACAGTGTATCGACATTGAATATTAAGACATATTGTGTATAGGCTTGATTTAAATGGTTGATTTTTAGGCTGAGTTTAGTGCAGTTTGTTTGTACCCTACTAATGTTATCTACACTGGCACACAAATGTATCATGCTGGAAGGCGATCACCCTAGACAGTCAAATATATCCAACCAACCAATTATTGTTAATATTATTCATTATACTGTCATTTAAGGTAGTGCAGAATAATGACCTTTCACGCACCATGTTCTACCATGTACTTATTTGGTTATGCATCATGTACAATCTTGTACTTATTGGGACACATACCATGTTCAATCATGTACTTAGTGGATCACACATCATGCACAATTTTGTACCTTGGGTCACACACCATGTTTAATCATGTACTTATTGGATCACACATTTAGCATAATCATGTACTTATTCGAATATATTAGGTCACACACCTTTGACAGTCAGGTGCTTTTTGGGTTACAACCTTATACTCCATGATATATGCATTCATTTGGAACATTGTTACTCTTTTACTGAATATTGATAATTATACAGCAATGCTGGGTACATGTATGCTGCACTAAACTTACACTTTTGTATGAACATATTTGGCCTCACTCACATAACAAGTAAATTGCAGTAGTATTGTCACAAATATCCTGGGCATTATTTTTGAAATATTGTTTTTTCATGAAGGAATAAGCAAAAATGTCTGTTATATATACATGTAACTTGGTTATAAAGTAAATTGGTTTTTAGCTATAGAATATATTTTACCAGTATCATCATGTTTTTAAATGTCTCTTATAAATCTATCGAGATTGGTCCAACATGTTTTTTAATATGATTGAACATTGTGATGTATTGTATATATGACATGCTTGGAATGAGACAATAAACTATTAAACTTCAATATCCGTTTACGTTAAGGGTTGCGATTTTAGAGTCATACTTTTTGTATGAGTACATTGCTATGCAAGATCAAATGCCATTTTAATATTTGCTTGTATGTCCTATGTTATCCGAAATGTTAAAACAAAAATGTATTTTGCTGTAGTATTTTTTAGAACGCAAAACCATTAAGAGACTTCTTCTACTTCGCTAAATATCTAATTTACGTAACCATATATATTTTAAGCTAAAATTTACTAACTGAATAAGTAGCCAAGAACATGATCAGACTGCACGGATGTGTTCTTTGTTTGCACTTTGCAGGTTTAATGTTATTTCAGCGATTAATTACCACTTTCAATACCATTGTTTTGGGTGTTCCACAATATCTTGACGCTTAACGTTGTAATGAATAAAGGCACAAAAATATCACCACGTGAGCATGTCAGAAATCTTTTGAACATAATTTCATTTCTTATCATAAATATTCGTTTCGACGTTTTGTTATCGAATAAACAGGCAATTTGGATCATTGATAGTGTTTTTCAGTAGAACGAGAGCACTGCTTTTCGATTAATACCTTTCTGTTTTTAGTGTTTAGAGCAAACAATCTATAATATAAAAAAGTGATAATAATTATAAAATATAATTAGTAATAATAATAATAATAATACTGATAATAAAAATAATGATATTTATTATAATAATGATAATAAAAATAAAAATAATAATGATGATGATGGTGATGATGATGATAAAAAATACTTAATAAATATAATGAAAAATAAAGAAACAGATAAAGGGTTGGCACTTACTTTACAAATTTATGCAAACTACGGACTTTAATATAAAATTATATAGGACAGCGGATTTGTATGATAAAATGCTCATCAATGACAAATATCACCGTTTCAACAAGATGTATACACCTATGACATTAATAAACTTCTCAGAAATATAAAATAAAAATCAATATGTGAAATCGATAAATAAATAGCGGAAATGAGAATTTAGAACTTGTAGTATCAAAATACTAAAGTTTGATATGATGCAGTCATTTTTTATTGTTATCAAATATAAAATAAACGTTATTGATATCAGAGTTATAAGTTCAACTTCTAAGTAGAATGTTGACATAGATTTGATATAAATATATTTAGGAATCATGATGTCTTTATACTGATATGAAGTTATGCCAACGTTCTCAGTAATTATTTATAAATCAGTTGCAACATATAATTCGTTTTGAAAAGCGTTCAATTCTATTTATTCATGATGATACAAAATTATAAAAGAGAGAGTAATTGGAATGTAGGCATTGTAGTTACATGCACGAATTGTAAAATGTCTGTCTCTCAATCCAGGAATTATGGATTCGAACCTTCTTAGTGTCTCAGCCATATTTCCTTATATGGTACTGGTACTGATTAATTCAACGAAACGGACCCGACAGGTGATAAATATAATTACCTACGTAGAACTTAAATTAGATTTTATAATGGACGAATAAAACAATAATATACTGAAAAATATACAAATCAAAATGTTAAAATATATATTTATTTTGAATTAAAATAATGTCTTCTTCGAAATTGCTTTTAAATTCGTGTTTCAAAACCTTTTTTCAAAACAAAAATGAACATGAAACAAGTACGAAAAATCCTGTAGAAAAAAACGAAAAAATCAGCGTTTTTTTAATACTTTCAAATGTTGAATTCTGCTAAAGCCGTTGCTAGGGGGCATGGACGTTAACTTGCATTTTCCAGTGCCGTCCACGAACAGGCTCAAAAAACCAAGCCTTCAACGTTTTTAATTTTGCCGTGTTTGGCCTTCTTTAGGGATTCTGTTTTTCTCTATGTACAGTCCTAGATTAGTTGTGACGGAAGAATTACGCCTTGCCCGAGATTCGAACCGAACCAGATAATTCCTTGTTGATGGGTCGTGTAGGGATTACTTTCATTGAACGCCGACTTTCCTTGTTGATCTTGCCTACCATATTTTCTGAATTACAAATGAGATGCTCTCCATATTGAGCTTAGAGGGAGGACTATACTTTAATTACAAGTTATTATTATATTAGACTAAACACAGTGCTCCTAAAACATCAAGAAAACATTTCAAATATTTCATCATAGATAACATATATATGTATTTCAATGATTATAACAGTGTGCTTGAAGTAAATTTTCAGACATATCCGGCATATAAGCATAATATCTGAAAAATCTGTTGCATTTTCCATTGACGGAAAAGTAACATTAATCATAGCATTGATGTTTAACAATTGTATAGTGTTCAAATTCATCTCAATATAAATGGCTTTCTTACGATCCACTAAGATAGCTTTGTGAATTGAGTCTACAATTAGAATCAATCTCTAGAAATGGAAGTCAGTGAGGGTGATACATTATTTTCTATATGTCATGTAGAAAGCAAAACGTTAATTATAGTGCAGTAATTGGAGAGCAAAACAAAATTAATGGTGTACAAACTAGAGGACAAAACAAAGTGATGGTGCAAAAAATGTACTTGACAATGTTGACAATGTGCGTTTTTATCTAAAAAGCCATTCTGTTCTACAAATATATGTACACCTTGTTATTCGTACGTATGTATTTTAAATAAGAAAGTGTATATTTTTACAAAGTAACGTAGAGTTTTTATACTTAGCCTAGCAGAAAAGCGTTTTACACGTGCTACGTCGTGAATGCATGTGCCAGACAAGCGCCCTGCACCTTAAATTGCCAAAAATGGCGACTTTCAAGCTTTTGCACCAGGGAATTGGCTGCGAAATCTGACATATTTGTGGCATACAATTAGTTATTTAAGATTGTGGAATTTTCACTTTAAATTTTTGAGATTATAAACAACATATACCACCAGAACAACTCCCATGCAATGCGGACATCTGGCAAACAAAATTGTTTCTTGAACCATGGACCTTATGTTGCCGAGCAGAAAAAGAAGAAATGAAAACTCATGCACGTTTGTATTTTATATTGTATTTATTATACAATGACCGCTTTGTGTGACGAAGCATTGTCCTGCAACAACCTGACACCACGGATAAGTTTCTGGTCAACGCTATTTGAAATGTTTCTTTAATCTATGAAGGTATTGTTCATAAAACATTGTTATGTATTCTCAGCCGGATTAAGTTTATACTATTATTATTAATTAGTCACTACATTTTTTTGTAAACTTGAGGCAGGTAGGTTGCCACATTATTTTTGCATTAATGCCTCCCCAATCGCATTATAATTCCTATGTTGACATAATGATGTGTCTGCTTTCTTAACTCATCGAAAAGACCAATGTTATTTTATGCAAATATTGACAATGATTGGAGCAATTGACCACAAAACTTCACGTTACGTCCTAAAAAAACACTTTACTGTATATCCTCTTTTCTTTGATAGCGTTGTATATAAAAGCAAGCTAAATGACATTCACTACGGGAAACGGGCTTTCAACTTAGCAAATAGTATTATTTTAAATATACACAAACCATTTATGGTACGACCACAAAGTAATTACTCTCATTTTAACCTTTAATGACAAAAATTGTCTTTCAATAATATATTTTATTTAGCGAGGAAATGACGCCAAATGCACAGTACAAACCAATAGCAATTTGTTTAATTGCATCTCTCATTTAGCAACTTGCAAGTCTAAACAAAGATATCTGAAAATGCAATTTAAAAATTTACCACAAGGACAATTAAGCTACGTCAAAAACAAACTTGAGTGTTTTTTAAGTATGGCAGCGGAATGCTGGTTGGTGGATTTCAATTTTCTTTCCGACTTTTTCAATTCACAGTTTTCTGTTTTACTAATCAACAAATTGATAATGCGGTCTATCAAATCCCCATCAATTTCATTCGGAATATTAAAATATTGTATTACAGATAAATTCCAGAGAGCATTTTATATATCGTCAAAAATAATTGCCGACTCTGTTTACTTTAATTTTCCTAAATTATACAATACTTTAATGATACTACAATACGAACGAATGAACCAAAACGAATGAAAACGAAGAAACAAACATCATGAAATGTAACCGTTGTCGAGAGAACAAAGACCGGACCAGTATCATATATATTCTGGTTCATATAGTTAATTTCTGGAAAATAAATCCAACAAAAAGAGCAACAATTAGTTCATAATTCATCCGGGAAATATTTTAGTGCACTTTTCTCCCCATCCCAAGTTCAATGCCCCGTTACTGTATGTGCGCCCGACTGGTTGCCTTTCCGTTTTGTTTGTTCTTGTATGGCTTGAATCTGTCAGTGGAAATAGCTCTCCCTTGTTGGTCTAACTATTGTTTTTTGTACTATTTACAATAAATATAGCTAACAGTTTATCAAATAAAAAAAGCTAACAGCAATAACTGTATTTTTATGACATCCTGTTATATTTGTACTTACAACGTCATTTGCAACACCATAGTGCATGCATAAAACTATCTGATCTATCTCAACTTCTTACTGACGACAAAGTTCATCACATAACCTTGTTAGGTATTTATTAAGAAACTAATGTTTACCCAAGCCAAACTTGTTTTCAAAGTAAGTAAGTTTGCCTTGTTAGTCCTGTTTTAAATCATTATCATCACCACAATAATCATCACACATCACTTTCATTATCTCGATTTAATGACCAAACATCCCTGCCCAATGACTTATAAAGGGTAAGCCATGGTGTAACAGATAATTAATTTGAGAAAGAAGTTTAATTCCCGTTCTAAATAGGTGAAATTTCTTTTTTTCCTATCGAATCTGAACCATATGTCACTATTAAATAAGCATTTTCAAAATATTTTACTTAAATAACAAGACTTACAACAACAACAACAGCTGCAGCGGTATCAGCAACAGAAAACAACAGAGTATAGTGAATAAAAAATCACGAGTAGAATACATGTACACGTAATACATTACGTTCGCATCAAAATCAGGCACTTTAACGCATCCAAACTATTTTCTTATATCTGACATTTTAATGATAATTATAAATGAATGAACTTATTTTGTGGACAGAGATAGTGTCTTTGACAGTCCTCTTCTAACAGAAAGTAAAAGAACATCGCGCAATGCTAATCAAAGGATGAAATTCAATCATGATTCCAATTGGACACATCTCTCAGGAGAAGAGGTTTTTGTTTGAAAGCGGATCTAAAAGCAGACGACTGAAACATTATGTATTAAGGCACTTAATAAATACTGGGAAAATGGCAGAAAAGAAACACTTTTTTTGATTTCCGGAACATTGGTGGAAACATGCGTCATATTTTCCCCTTAAAGCCTTGATCTCGATTTGAGGCATGTGAATTTAAATCTATTTTTCCAAGTATTTTTTATGCGTGCGCCTTAACAATGACAAAATGACAAGAATGGCATTTTTTCATACAATGTATAGTTATCAAAATTGTCAATAAATGTTGTAAGATATGTTAAATCATAATTAATATGGTCATGCAAATTGGGTTACATCTGTACAATATTTTGACTATGTTAGATATGATCAACAGGTAAAAATATGAATATGAAAACTATTTTTGATAAGTTTCGAAACAAGACTAAAAGATACAAGTATACAAGTGAAACGAAAGTGTAAATACAAATTCATATATACAACTATCTTAAATGGTCAAGATAAAATTTATTTTTGAAACGTTTGTTGTTATAATTCTATGTAAATTTCAAAATTGGTGGTCATGATCTAGTAGTAGAAAAGGGAATATATAATAAGACCCCCCAAAAAAACAGAAACAAGATTATGTTAATTATGTGATACACACACCATGGAAGATGAATTTCATTTCTTGTTAAACTTTAACTATTACGTACAACAGATTTACCTCAGTCTGTAATATTTTACTCAACCAAATATTAGCAAACTTGATCATGTCGACTAAAATTGAAGAACTTATTAAGTCTGTTGCAATATATATATGTTTGAAAAAAGAAAACGATACATACAAGAGTTATACATGTAAAGGATATTCAATGAGTTTAGGTTTAATATACAAATTATTGAACGAGTTGAATAAAATCATATTATGCGAGCCTCTGGCTAGCATAATATTGTTTTATTCAACGAGTTCAATAAATTTAGTATTGAATCTACATGAATATTATAATCTTTTTATCACATATTGAAAAAGAGAACGGTTTACAGTTAAAACGAGTCATTTTTCATTGACGCGCTTTAACGCTATATCTAAATATAGCGGAAATGACGACACGTCAAAGTGTTATTACAAGAGTTATTCAGAGCTGCATTACTGGTACTGGTACTGGTACTGCAGTACGTACTGCAGCGATTTTGCAAGTACTGGTACTGATACTGAATTACTCTTACAAAATTTTGCTACTACTGGTACTGGTACTGCATTACTGTCTTAAAAAGTTGTACTGCTACTGCATTACCCAGTACTTTTGGTTTTGATAAAAATTAAAAATAACATCAATTTTTCTCATAAAATAAAGCTGTAAATTACATTCACTTTATTTTATTTTTGTGAAAAAGTAAGTTATCAAATCTAAAGATAATTTGCTGCAATATTCCTTCAAATGTTAACATAGTATTCATCATAAAAAACACCAAAGACTTTAAGTTAAAATTAAATTAAGATAAACAGACCCAATAACTCTTTACCCTAAAATATCCTTATTAAAATATTTTATTACTTTGTATTTTAACTAGTAAAAGAGCAAAATAAACACTAACTAATTTCTTCTATTCTAAAAAATCCCATGTCAAGTGAAAAAGTGATATTGTTAGCACCATAAAAAGTTGTTTTTTACTTGGGTATAAATTGAACAGAGGTGTGAAGGTGTGAAAGGCAACAAAAGACTGTTGTGTTTTAAATGAAAGATGTTTGCATTGTATTTATACAGTTGACTGGTTACTAAACAATTAGATATGACATGAATATATGTTGTAAATATTGTTTGTAAAAAGTATGTTAAAACTATAAAGTTGTAAATATGTTATGTTAACTTTAAAGCAGAACGCCTCCAGATTCATCTTAATTTTCATGAAAATTTTGAAAATGTATTTAAAGGTAAAATATTGTTAAATGAACAAAGAAAGTACTTGACACATTACAGTCGGCACTTAAAATCCACATAAATTACCAAAAAATGTCAAACATGCATAAATAGCTCCTACTGCGTTAGTAACGCAGTAGAAATATGGTGATAAATACATTGTACTACAAAATACAGTCATTAATTGCACATAAGATATAAATTATCACTTGAATCTTTAATTTGTTTACTTTTCTCAAAGTTTTAGTAATTTTTTTCCAAGTTTAATTTTCTTGAAATATTTTTGGTCATCTGGAGGCATGCAGCTTTAAAGTAAATTATGATTTTATTTCTTTGCTGAATAATATTTGCAATTATTTGTTTGACACTGTATTTATTCAAACTTTGCTGAATATATAAAAGTAATGGTACTGATACTTAATTACTTCACCAAAAAAAGTACTGGTACTGCAGTACCGAGCTAAAATCTAGTACTGGTACTGGTAATGGTACTGCATAATTTGCCAAGTACTGGTACTGGTACTTAAGTACTACACCCTTAGTACTGATGCAGCTCTGGTGTTATTACATAAGTTTAATATCTTTTTTATTAAATGGCTTTATTACACTCCTGCGCCGCAGTTTATGTGATAAAAACATTTGTATTTCTATTGACACTCTTTGTAAATGTAAGGCATCTCTTTTTAAGGCAAATTCTACATTTTGTTGACACACATTCTATACAAGTATACTAGGGGAGCGTACACTTAATACTATTCATACTGTCATGGCAAAGATAACATTTATGACCACATGCCTAACAAATTGTTTTGTCTGTAGTCTATAATCACGCATTAATTGTTTCAGCAATAAAATAAATGAGCATTTTGACTTTCTATGTAATCCATGCTAGTCAAAGAAAATGAGGATTAAACTGAATTTAATCTGTCCATCAGAGATTAATTACCAAAAACTTAAAATTATGGTAAACAGAATCAGAGTCGATGATAAAACATTGTTAGAAAAGCACTCATTTTTAGATGATTTTAAATTGACTTATTTCAAAACTAATTTTATCCCATTGCATGCAAAGAAAATTGTCAACTGCTGAAAATATCGTCCGCTATTTTTCGAATTTTATCCATTTTCTTCGAAATTATTTTAAAAAGTAAAGAATCCTATTACAGGATTACCCTAGCTTGTTTTTGTGGATGTAAAATTTAATTGTATTCAAATAGTAAAAAAATAATTTTGTTTTAAAAAAAAAGAGCATTTGTTGATTGTACAAAATAAAATATAGAAGGAAATAGAATCCCTACAGAAAGTCCGAAACAGCAAAATAAAAAAAAATCATTGAGTCTGTTCATAAGACGAAAATAATTTAATATTTTTTTATCTTTAACGATGAACTTAGTTACTATCTTGCATGAAGGTCTGATGTCCACGAAAATGTGTTACATCTTTTTTATTTCATTTATTGGATTGATATAAATTTAGTTTGTCGGCTTGTTGCCAACGTGAACAAGGGGCCAAAACGAGGGAGCACAATGCATGATGATTAGTGACTACAGATCCGTTAACAAATGTAATTTAACTCGATAACTCCAATGACCATTGATTAAGACCATTTTAACAGTTTTTTCCATGCATGTAAAGTTTTGTTCGAATAATACAGTGCTACTCAAATGCTTTATTTTGTAAAGACAACAACAATTACAACAAAAAATAAATAAATAAAACTACAACAACACCCCCCCCCCCCCCCAAAAAAAAAATGCCTTCTTTACAGTGCAAAAGTTTATTGGATATATTGGTTGCATTGATGGAAAGTACTTTGTTTTAATATTTAAAACAAATCTTAACAAATTATTGTTCTCTAAACCAAAGATGACAAATCAAGAATAATAGATTATACACATTAAGTTAAAGTAGATGTTTGATGTTATTAAAAGGAATGTATGTGTTTGAAATAAAGTTATTGTCACATAAATGTGTTACTGTAGATGATGTATATGGTACCATTAAAGTGATACTTAGGTGTAGGTAAAATCACACAATAAGGCGACAGTGATTTAATTTCACTGAAAATGATTTATAACTTTTACGTTTGATTTATAACATAGCGTATTGCAATTGATAATGAAAATTTGATTTAAAAAGTATTTGGTGTATATTCATAACATCTTTAGTACTTTCTATGTTTTCATTTTGCTGGTTTTGTAAACGATGATTCTTAAATCAAAATTCGCAATTTAATGTTTAAAAGCAAAAGCGCGCAACGGTTACGCTACGGCCAGTAACCACTGTCTTCTTACAAATCACGTGATGATGGTCACATGATTGTGTCAAGATGGCTGATACGCCAAAGGAATCGTTGAACAATTGGTTTATCTGTAATAAACAGCGACATTATAACTTGAACTCTGATGTCAAGTCTGTCGATATGATTGAAAATCTCTGATGTCAAGTATTTCGATTTAATTGAAAAACTTTTCAGTATTGTTAAGTGTAGAATCAAAATTATTAATTACTTGAATGATTTCTCTTTCGAAAGCGGCCATTGTATTATCAAAATGGAAAAAGAACCCATATCATCAAAATCTTTACGAAAATGTTGTGATGGCAGAGATCTAATCATTTCAGGGGAGATCACAACGTGGGAGATTCGTTTAAATGGTGAATTCTGCTTAAACTGGTGCTAGGGGGCATGAAAAGAAACATAAAATAACCTTCTCTTAACATGCTCAATAAAACCAAGCCTTCAACATTTTCAAGTTTGTCTATTTGGCCATTTCTGTCTTTTCTTATTTAAAAATGAATAAGTTTTCCTTATGTTGAAAATATTTATTTCTAAGAAAAGGAAAACGTTTTTCTTTTTCCGGTTTTACATCGTCTATAACAAAAATATTTGCAATCACACAAGTGCAGTACAAAGATTAATTATATAGATAATATTATTCAAATCTTTTTGAATCTTTTAAATCTCAAAAATGTTCCCTGCTTAAAGCGTAACTGCTAAGTAATTATAGCTTAAGGCATTGCTTTGTAACATAATTGAGATAATAATGCCGTTTGTATCCAACAAACACAATAATGACTCAGGCAATTAAAACAACAACAACAACCACAAAACAACACACACAAAAAACAAATTCAACAATTAAAACATAAACCTAAAAAAATTCTGCTACATAATCATTTAACATTTGTTGGGCTTTAAGAGATACAACGGGATATACATTTATCGTATCTATTTACATGAAATTATCAAAATGTAGATATGTACAGTATATGTGAAGGGAAAAATGCATCATATGCTATTACAGAAAGTTAAAATTGTCTTGAGCATCCTATTCATAGCAACAAAAATAAAAGAAAATCCGTAATGAATAAATTGTAAAAGACATGAATAAAGATCAACAAGGCAAAGGCAACGTTCACAGGACGCAGCCCCCGACACACCCAAGTAGGGCACACAGAAGGCACCAAACTAAAACCTGGAGTGGACATTTTCCATCAGTTCCGTCTGACGCAAAACAAATGCTTTAAGAAATAATAAATATCTAAAGCTAAGTTAAGCCAATTGTTACACAATAAATAAAATGAAAATACGAAAGGTAACATATTGATCGTCATCCCTATCATTTTGATATTCGTGTTGTATTTCTATTTTAATGGTTGTTAATATTAGTACTTAGTGGTACTTCTCCCATCTCCTTTCTCCGTCTTTGTGTCCTTTTCACAAATTTGATTGGTTTTACTTCTGGGATTCTTGTCGGTGTGACTGGGTTGTGTCGGGAGATACTTTCTGAGAGCGTCACCATATCTTGTTGACCTTTGATATTTTTTTTACAATGGGATGTTGCACATTGTCATTATCCCTCATGTATAGACTCAATCAACCCGAGACTGCAATTTTCATGTAATTTTATTGTTATTTATTCCTCCGGGGATCACATTTTATCTAGATGTTTTACATTTAACCTGCTAAATTTCTTAAATTACTTGTCCAGCTTCCAATTATGAAACTATCCAGTATTTTCCACCAGATTCTATTAAAAATATACTATGCTAACCCATGAATCACACATATTATTGAAATCTATGACCTTCTAACTGAAGATGTCTAATTTGAACACACAAAATGTAAAGGAAAGTGCGTTCTCTTTTACAGGACATGTAAAGTTGATATCTTCTTTTACAAAAAAAACTGCCAGTTTTCTGATGACACTATATTTCATAATGTGATCATCTGTAGTCATTTGTAGCAATTATCAATATCTTCTAATATCAAATTTGAGCATAGTAAATCTTTAAATTACGACAAAGACACCAGAAGTGTTGACTTACAGAAAGTAATGTGTTTATAAATTTTAAACATATCTTAAGTTCGAAAAATGTCAATTGGAATTGAAATTGAAAAACAAAATGATCAGGATTTTATTTAGAGGCACTGGTTAAAACATATTTTATCAAGTAAATTTACTAAATTTATCATTTTACATCAGGATATCTAAGGATAAGAAAGCAGTCCTAGCACTTATGTTAATTCCTTTCCATAGGAAGTAGTAAATAATTGAAAAATGGATCCGATGTAAATGTCCCAAATGAGGAAAATATATTTAATATATTATTATAAATTTATGCATATAAACTATGATAAATGCGAAGATGTATTCAATTGGATTATTTATGCATTTTACATTTTAAGGGAGTGGAAAATAATGAAAAGCGATTGTTATTTACATAACAGCTTTATGTCTCACAAGATCTTATATGGATGCAGATATCACGCAATATGACATGTATGACACTGCAACAAGGTGCATGTGCATTAAAGAAGGAAATGCCTCGTTATAAGAGCAATTAGTCCTAATTTGCTCTTAAAGATTTTATCTTCCAAAGGTTCTTTAGTATTTTGTGACTAATTTACGTTTTCCAAATTAATTCTCATTGGCTGCGAAGCAGAACTTCTAGGCATTTTTACATAATATGTACGGTATTTGTGGTAGTTTTTATTCCGTACCTTGACAGTAAGCCACACTGAGTTTACTAAAGCACAGTTCAGCTGCCGAATCGTTCATTGGCAGGCTGTCAGGCAGCTTACCAGTACTAGTTCTCTTTGCATGGAACTGATAACTTCTGTACATGCCAGGGCAGAGGTATAATTCGATTGGCCATAGAAAGGATTTCATGATCTATCTCAACGAAAGTGACTTTCACCGTCCGGGAATCGAACCGGGTCGCTCGATTCAAAGTCCAATGCTGTACCTATTGAGGTAACCGGGTGGTATGTGTATCAATATTTTGAACATATAAGCGCATGTAAAAACATTTTGTTTCAAAATAAAAATGAGTCCTAAACGAAACATAATGTTAAAGTGTATGTAAATATGTAGAAAACAGGTGGTTAATATTTGTAGGCTTAATCTAACAACTTGCACTTTCCATACGTCATCTCTCCGATAAATTTTAAGATTCTATACAATTAAATTATTGAAATCTTTTATAGTTGGATATTTTGAACATTGGGAAAAAGTTACAGATACAGATAATAATTGCAGACTTAATCCAATTAAGCATCATCATGTAAGAAAATGGAATATGAAATATCTCTCACGCAAGAAAAAACTCACGATTGGAAAATAAAGACCGGTTATTTTACTTTCTAATTTTATCTTTAAATTAATTATATAGTACATTATATTGTTATTTAAATCTTTGATACACGAGTTTTTTTTTAAACATTTTACAACAATATCATTCAACAATTTTCTTTTTTTCTTCTGCAAAATCAACTTGAAATAATAGAATTATATCTTACGTCCAACTTGAAAATTTCAAAGCTCAATATTTATCTGTTATTAATAAAATGTTTAACTATTTTTCATGTTTAATTACGGACTATTGCTAATCCCGGCGCTAATGGATGTGAAGTGGCTTGCACTTAGCTCTATCTGTCCTCAACACCAAGCCTTCAAAATGTTTCTTTTTTCCTATAATTTTAATCAAAATTTGCAAATCTTTCGTAATAGGTATTAGGGATGAGGAGGAAAACTTAATGTTCGTTTGCATGCTATGAAACTATTACGTTTTCATTATTTTCCTTAATTGTCTGATGTGCATAAACTTCTTAGAAAACTACGATAAACGAACTTATATGTATCAACTTGAGAGATAATAATAATTACATTGTCTATAGTCCTGACAACCTGACGTCATTATATACTGCAATATATAGTTTCGTGACATATTTGCGTAATTATACCAAGAAAACATCTCTGAATTACATGGTTGTAACATTTCGTTACATAAGTATGTCTAATTTTACAGATAAATTACATAAATAATAAGGCGCAGATATTTCAGTTAAATGCTGTATATATATTATTATGTCGTTGCTATGCATATATTCCTACATGAACCTACTCTGTCTAAAAAATATTATCAGGTTACTGGATTACAATAATACAATAAGAATTTCCCTACAACGTTGTTGTTCACAAAATAACACATTTCAATGTTTGTCGTTAGTCTATTGCTATTCAAATAAAAGGCAAAGAGTAGGAATCTATGAATTGCATGCCTTAAATCAAATGTTGTGTGAACACCATTGTCACAACATTATCACACACGTTTTTATATTTCTAAAACGTATGTTTTGTTATCATAAATATTGTTGTCATTAGAAAAGAAGAAAATTCTTATCTACCAAAAAAATTCAATTTTAGCTAAAAACTGTTCATTTCATAAAAAGTGTTTATGAATGTATCAAATTATGATGTACTATACTTATATAAATAACAATTCATTTTTGAGAGGTAAAGTCAGATCACCTATTTGAAAGAAAATACAAACAAACAAACACAATATTTAGGAATGCGTCATAAAGAGCACATGGTAAACACAGCAATAACTTCTTGTGATAGAAATTAAATTTACTAAATATTTGACAAAACATTATCGTTATTATTATTATATTATCTATGTTCATAAACATGTACATGTACATGGAGTTATTTAAAATTTGTCCATTGTGGCTGAGGGTTGAGACATCAGACTTGCAGCTATCATTTATCTCTGCGTGATTGTAAAAGGCGACTCTTTGGGTTCAAATTACTGGAGTCTATGCATCTCCTTGCTCTCACAGGTGAGATAGTTTTGATCTTTTGTGTTGCTTTTAGTTTGTAACAACTAATGTTATCCAAACCAAACAAAACAAACTTAACATTTGACTCATGTCTGATACAAAACTATATTTGTATCTTTGCTATTTGTAAAATATTTCAAATAGAATAACTGGTGGGAATTTATCTCACGTCTACATTATTCTTAACTCCGAACCAAAACTGCTTCTTCCTCTTAGGACACACACTTGATAAACACAATAACCCTATACTATTTTATTTAAATTACGGAAGCGTCAATCAAGACTGTTTAAAAATACAATTTTTGCATGCTGGCTTCTTCATTTGAAGGATATTTGTTTTAATTAGTCTTCTAAAAATTATTTTTCTAATTAATTTAATGGGCATTGTATTAAATTAAGATGGCTACATGAAGTCATCCAGAAAAGAATGAACTTAGTTTTATGGCATAATAAGTTTTTTGTCTCCCAAAAACTGACATAAAGACGGTTTAATTGATATCATAAATACTGGAATTGGACGACCGTATTAGACTGAAAAATCTGATTGTCACAGAATTGATGTTACCGGATAATTTATGATTATTTTACTTCCTTATACAAGGATTCTACTTGCAAACAGACATTGAATGTTTTTGGATATAAAGTACAATGGTATACACAGACGACGTATGAAAGAAGTTTTGTAGGAAGAATATCAGAAACGTATATACGCATATTAGATTGTGCAATCCACCTTTAAAAACATTTATTAATATAAAGATTGATAAACAGATTTCTTTATATGTTTTAGACGAGGTAATGTTAAAGAAAGATAAATGAAGGCCAATCTTAATATAAATTCAACATGTCATCTGATAATTCATTTTAACCTTAACCATAAATAAATAATATAACTTTTGATAGTGGTTTAATTTCACAAAGTTTTATCCACTTTTCGATAATATACTATCTTTAGTTAATATGTCAGCATAGAACAACAAATTGTCTAGTATGAAAATATCTCATAAACGATGCAACCCTGTGAGAGCTAAGTTTCATATACGTATAATGATTAAATTATAGATCTTTATTACATAAACCGCGGCGCAGGAGTGTAATAAAGCCATTTAATAAAAACGATAATACACTACTGTAGTGTAATTACACTTTGACGTGACGTCATTTGCGCTATATATAAACATAGCGTTAATGCGCGCTAATGTTAGCGTTACACTATAGGCGTGTCACTGAAAAATGACTCTTTTTTAACAGTTTATCGTTCTTATTTTATATATGTGATAAATCGAATATTATATTTGTGTAGATTCAATACTAAATTTATTGAACTCGTTGAATAAAACAATAGTATGCTCGCCAGAGGCTCGCATAATATGATTTTATTCAACTCGTTCAATCAATTTAACATTAAACCTACACTCATTCAATATCCTCTGTTTACAATATTATTTCCATTTAAGTGAAAATCGTTCTTAATAATACTAAAATTAATTCTTCAAACCTATCTTATATTAAAGTTTCTCAGAACAATATTCTATTATCAATATGTCTTAATTTAAATGATGATACATCATTAGACTGAAATATAATTCTTTTTTACAAAAAGACATAAGAAATATTTCAAACTGCTGTTATTTGCATTGGAAATTGTAAATAGTATTAACTTTGTACTTTTAGAGAAAATATACTTATAACATTTTTGTGCTAAGAACAGATAAAGGAAGGGCATGAATAAATGTATTTATCTACCGAACATTTTGAAACATAAAAATGAATTAACTAACGGCTTAAAATCTTGTTAGTGTGAAGAAAATGTGAAAAAGACTTTTGAAGAACATTTATATACCTACAGCGGAAATAAAATCGTCAAATACTACCATTAAATGTATATGTTTGTTAAAGAAAGTATGTTTTATTTGATATAAAATCAATATGTAATGGATTAAGATTAGATACCCCTAATGCATTACCTCCGCATTGAAGAGTATTCAAATAGGCTGAAATTAATGTCAATTGCATTGAACCTGAGGGGCGTGGATTCAAACCCAAGTAGTGTAAACCATGTAAACCTTTCTTTCTTTCTTTTGTTTCTTTTAACATTATTTTTGTTTCTTTAAAAGTGTTTAAATGTGTCAGATATGTTGACGTGAGGGATGACGCTGTTGTATCAACCAGATAGGATGTCTTCCATCATTATATTATGATAAACGCGATTTCGCAACTCTCTTTTCAATATTGGATTTCTGAAGAGTAAATTAAAAAAATACTTTTAACAAACTGACAATGTTCTAAATACACAAGAGAATACTTACAACAGTATCTTGTTCTTGGGTTTTATTTCACTGAAAGCCCTGCTTAAGAATATACTTTCTTTGATGAAACATAAACAAACTGTGAAAAACTGAATCTCAGAAAAATATTTTTGTAAAACAAATTTTAATTATGAGAACAAAATAAATTAAATGGGTACATTAAACTTGACTGTTTGTGTTACTAAAGTAAAAAGATATGTCGGAACATGTCACAAACTTTTATTGTGTTGTTTTAAACCAACGTATGACTTTAAAGAAATATCACTTTCTCCTGCTAGTAGGAACGATGGTTAGGAAACTACTCGCCTATATGACTGAAATACTGTTGGGAAAAGGCGTATAATGAAACAAACAAACAAACAAGCAACATATTCTACAAATGCTTTCAATGTAGATCTAGATCGATTGAACAGCCAAAAGATTGTTTCAGTCCTAAAATGACACACAAAAACATATTTCTCATTACAAACGATTGTAACTTGTCTTGAAACTACTTTCTGAAAAACAAACGCAAATCTAATAAATAAAACTCTTCAAATCTTACATATCTTACTTTAACAGGAAAATTACAGAAAATCATCTTAAAATGGATGTACCTAAATCAGACTCTAGTTTTGATGAAGTTGACATAAATGTTAAATTCAAGAAAAAGATAAATTTCTTTTTAATTAAATATAAATTTTGTAGAAATATTCAGAAAAGTATGCAAAATTAACACGTTATAATAATAAATCGAGACAGATTTACATTTAAAAAATCATTTCTACACATATAAACAGTTCAAGAGGATCATTCAACGCTTCAAACAAATATGTATGCATTAAAGGAGTTTTGCACTCGCATTATATTTGAATTTAATCGTAACATGACAAATGTTCTACTCTGTTTATGAAGAATTACATTTTGTTTCATTTTCAACATCCGATTCTAGGATATGAGATAGCCCAAATGTGTAAAAACAATTGAAACAACTTATCAGGCTACAAAAACATCTTAAACGGGGAGGCAAGTATCAGGTACCAAAATAAAATTTACTAGAAGCACATTCTTACTTTCAAACAAAGTAAAAAAGTATTTATCAAAATTTATTAAAAAATGTTTTGTATCAGTTTCCCAAATAAATATGGCCTTTTCTTTACTTAACTTGGCAATCAGTTAAGTTATAGTATAAGTGTTGTAAGGAAGGCAAAATACTATAAGTTCAAGTTTCTGCTACTTTTCGGACAAATTATTTCTCAATACACTGATTAACATCCAACATTCACTTCGTAATCCGAAAATTAAACATCATAAAACACAATTTGGCTTTTTAATAGGAAGAATAATTATTTGTGCTTTCAAAAGACAGCTTACTTATGCACTTATTTACGTGTTAAAATTGACCTGGTTTTACAATGTTTTGCTGATTAGTTCATTTAGTTAATTAAACATTAAAACATCTTTTGGTGGAATACGGAATAATTAGCAAATGAAGCAAATAAAAACAATTAACATTCCGTTTACATTTATTGGATGGAAATGACAGTGCGTTATGGAAAAATGCAATTATATTCACGTGAATGTATTAAAAACAAATTCTGATCACTGACAATACACAAGTTCCCTACCGGCATAATCTTTTCTGAAATAATACACGGAAGGGCACATTAGGTCTTCTCTACCTGTAAAGCTGAAACGCCGCCTTATCATATGACATAAACTGAGTCGGCTAACGAAAAATTCAATCAAGCGCATCTTCTCAATAAGGTGTTTTATCCATACACATGTACGCAGTTTCATCAACCTAACATGAGTATACATTTAGTTTGTAGCATGGTTCCACTTATGTCCCAAATATGATCCGTTTTTTTCTGTGTTTACTATTTCTTTTATCATAGCAAGCACATCTTTTTATGAAAAAATAAAAAGTGTTTATTATTTCCATACAGTAATCCACTCGCATATTATCAGCCTAGGTTTTGTAATTAAATGGAATAAGGACCTGGGATAAATAGTTTCCCTCCGGTGAATTCGTTACTTGTTAATTTTACTCACCTGTCTTAAGTTTTATCTTATGTAATGCCAAATGCTCAAAATTCCCCCAAAAAACAACTTTTAACTAAATTAAGTTTTGTTATGACAGAGTGCTTAATAAAAGCCGAAGGATCTCTTTATGTTTCATTCACTAGAATACTACTGCTAGAAATCGACTCAATAATCAGTGTGAAAATCAAGCACAAAGGAATGCATATTACACTTTTGCATCCTTCTAAGATATTATTCATTATAAGCTTTAAAACACGACTTTAACACTCATCATACATTAATCAGTATACTGTGTCATAAGATGAGTTAGAATGTTAAAAATAGGAATATGGTGTACAATAATGTTTCACTTGGCACAGATAGAATAAAGCAGAAAAAAAGGTAATCAATCAGTCTTATTTAGACGTATAAATGACAATTTTATACTATTTGAACAAGATTTATGAATGAGTATCGCACATGAAAACGTAAAGTTCTCTTTAAAATGTACCTCGTTCTTTAACAAAAGGTAACAATTATCTGAATTTCAGAAAAAAAACACAGTATTTTAAGGGATGGGATCAAGAGAAACGCAAGTAAAGCAGTTAAAAAACTGATGCTGAATAGATCAATAAGTCATAAAAAAATGTCTGGTGAACATTCGATGTCAAACAAAACCATCAAATTAGTAAGGCAACATAAATGAAAATGATTGGAAATGCATTGGTATTTATCTAAGTTTTGTTTTTATTAGCGTAGTAGGGAGGTGAATAAACGATATTTCTTTACCATTCCTTTCGCACGATTACACTTTATGGCAAACAAGCGTTTATTTTCGTTTGGGAATATTCTAGTAATAACAAAATATACTTCTTTGAAAAAATGTTTTTTTTCCAAAACATACTATTGGTAAGAAAAATAACGAGACGTAAACGTGCAAAATTAATATGACTGTATTATCTTGTCGTTTGTATATATTCTCGCAATTAAGTCACTTCTATTTTCTTCAAGAAAAGTATTAGAACAGATGGATTTTATTGTTTTTTTATTCCGTATTACATAGTAAATTTAACAGTTACTGTAATTTAAAAACAATAACGTTATAACTGTATACAGTCACATAAAAACATGTACACTAAAATTGGATAGTAATGTTAATACCCCTTAAGCCAGTCTTAGGATGTTGCACATTTACAAAATTTGTAATAAACTGACTTGATAAAAGCAAGTCAAAACTTCTGTTATTTTCATTTTACATTACTGTTTTCATTATTATTATTTAAGACTTTCGTATATTTGAGCGTTTGACTTATTTGTTTACACATTTTATCATATCGCGATTGTGATTGCCAACTAACCCGTTTTTCTTGCTAACTAACTAATTTGCTATCTTTCTTACTCTCACGGCTTTTGAAAATTAACGGATAAGGAGGAAAGAATCATAAGACACAATGCCTCAGCTCAAGTATATCGGAGAAATATTGCCTCGACAGAGAATCGAACCAACGAGCCCTGGAATACAAATCCAATGCTCTCCCTTTGAGCTAAACGGACGGACATATACATGTTAAATATTTGATGTTACGTGCATGTACATAGAGTGCAATATTTTGATTATTTAGTTTTTACACAGCACTTGTAATATCAAAATGCATTATAAAGGAATCGTGTACCGAACAGTTCTAGAAGCTTCTAATATTTAAGTTAGGTTTTCATTAGAATGCAGGTGAATAACGAAAATTATCTTACGATTCAATTAAGCATAATTGATAGAGCTATAAAATGCAACTTATTTAATTGAAAAAGCAATAAACATATTATCCGAAATATTTGATGAATTTGATTGTGCATGCCAAGAATATGCCCATTCAAAGTGAAACATAGAGAAAATCATTAGATAAGACGTAATTCATATCCAAGAAAGGCTTGCACTTTTGAAATCTTATACAATTTTAAAGTCAAACTGTTAAATATTTGTAGAACACATGTTAAAAGGAAGTGAGACAATCTGATGTCAGTTCATTAAAGTATTTCCTTTGATGTAGTTAAAATAACTGGGTAAATAATGACAGACACTTTATCCAAAATGTAAAAAAGTATGTACTACAACCATATTTAATAATTCTGTCTGAATTGTTGACATTAAAATATATAAATAAATTGAAATATAAACTTATTGCATACAGAATTATGAAACACATAATTAATTTGTAGAAAATGGGGAAAATATATGAAATAGAATTAATGTTTTAAATGTTTAACTTCAAAATTTTTCATCATTAGTTACTAAAAGTAAACCCTGAATATTTTAAATAAGAAGGTCACAACCATTTTCTCATTGATAGTGTGTTAGATGAGTTAAGAGAAAGACTGTTAGGGATATTTGTTAAAATCTAAAATAAACTTATGATTCCATATATTTCAAAATGATTACAGCAGAAAACAGTGCTATCATTATTATACTGATTACCTTTTCTGACTAACAAATGTTCCTAAATGTTTTACAAAATGTTTTAAATTTTGGAGATCCCTCGGGAGATATAAAAATGCTCATGTAAAACACATATGTGAATATAGCGAAATCGGTTTTATTTAGTTGGGTGCGGATAAGCAAAGCACCACTCAAAAAATTGCGTGAATGATTTGATTTATATTTCTATTTGCTATCATGTTAGAATAATAATTAATTCAGGCGTTAAAAGCATATTTAAAGAAGCCTTACACAGGTCGAAAAGCTTTAATACAAATACAAATACAAGACATTTATATAGCGCAAAAATGTATTAAATATTCGATTGCGCTGTACATTATTAAGACTATATACACATATGCTTGATCAAGACACTTCCAAACCCAGTCTCGATGGCACAGCCAATCTACAACTCTAGTTGAAAAACAGTCCAAACAAGTATGTTTTAAGTTTGGCCTTAAACTGATTTTCATTGGTAATGTCCTTCAGATAGTCTGGCAATGAATTCCACCATTTAGGTCCCACAATAGCCAAGGATCTATCAGCAAGTTTTGAATTTGTTGATGGTATATCAAACCGAATCTATAAATAGATATAAACATAAATTAACATAAATTTTTGAATAGTATAGTAGATCAATTGGGACAATTAGAATTTAATATTTGGTGGGATTCTTAGCCGGTCGGATTTTAGTTAAATAAACACATTTTACCGCTATTCGCTTTTAAATAAATTTCCTCAATATAATTGATTATTTTGGAGTGAGCGAACGAACTTAGTTCAAACCCATATCAAATTACACATATGGAAATACAAAGCAATTGGAAAGGCCTTATACTTAAACATAACACCACATGGTTTTCTTATTAGACGCCTTTTCTGGGATATCACTTACTTACATATATCTGATTCAGAAATTAGTGCGATAAAATAATTTTCTGATGCACTGATGTGATGCAAACAAATTATCTAGCCATAACTTTATATGCAAACCATACTTTTTCCTTTAAAGGTTATTGATATACAATTGTATATTAATGACTTATGGGTAAGGCCAATACAAAAAAGAAATTAAGTGCAAGAAGAAATCAAATGTATGTTAATATAGCATGTGAAATTCATATTTGTCGCACTACATATTCTTTCACTTCTCTGTGTTGTACAAATTCAGATATATAATTGACATTGCCGCAAATATCTAATATAAGTAAGAAAAAGGCCTATAGTAAATGATTTATAAGACTTGCTAGATGATTAAGTATTATTTTTCAAATTGATCACTTTTGAAAATTGTTCTACTGCTACGTTAATTACAAAAACAGTTATTGGGATGAATGGAAGTACACTTGCAATTTTTCCTTATACACATCAACAAAGTTACGAAATGAAACATAAAATAATGTCCAAAGTTTTATTCTAAAATACAAGATTTTAAGTTCATTACTGTCTCTCTGTTCTATTTCTCTGTTTATAATATTTTTAGACGCATTTGTTTCAACATATTCACAAATTTACTATCGATCATTTTACATCGCAATATCTATAGATACGAAAGCAGTCCTAGCATTTATGATAATAATTTCTTTCCATCGGAAGTAGTAAATAATTGAAATGGATGTAAATGTCCCCAGTGAGGAAAAGTGCATATTAATTATTATAAAAGTGCAGATGTATACAATTGGATTATTTATGAGCATGTTACATTTTAGGATAGTTGAAAATAGATAAAAAGGAGTATTTAGTTTACATAACAGCTTTCAGTCTTACAAGATCTTATATGGATGCAAATATCTCGCAATATGCCACTACAACAAGGTGCATGTGCATTAAAGAAGGAAATAAAATAGTAAAATGCCACATTAGGAGAGCAATAAGTACTAATATGCTCTTGGGGTGTGGGGGCTTAGCACCCAGAAGCCAAAAACAAGTTCAGATTAAAAAAAGAAAAATGCGCGTTCCAAAGTATGTTCAAGGAAAATTATCAAAACAATAATTTTAAACTATGAATTTGATTAGATGCAAACTTTACTGAGGATGGTAAATCATGCAAACATACTTGATTCGACTATACGGCTTGAACCCACTACCTACAGTTACTCCACCCTCGCCTGTCTTTATTTTATTTTTGGTACTTTTGTAAATGTCAATTTCTTGACCAACTTGTACATGTTGTAGGCCCGTGCCTACATGGCCTAATAGTAGCTACGCCACTGCAAAGTTGTTCTTTTTATATGTTAAAAGTTTTTTCATATTTGTTGAACTATCTACGTTTTCCAAAAAAATTCTCATTGAATTTGGAATTTGGAAATACAAAGCAATTAGATTTTTTCTTTCTGTATGAAATGCAATGTGTTTTTAATGTTGTTATAATGGATTCAGAACATGATGGACGCTTAAATAAATAAATCGCATTTTTATGCCTTAAGGGCCTTTGAGTAACACAAGAACACTAACTTAATGTTGTTTATCTGTGCAAAATTATAATAAATAAAAGATGGATGGGTGGAAAAAGTTTAGTCCATTGCCATTAAATATAATTGTCTGACAAAATTCTGATTGAAAATTGTCATAAAAACGAAACATTTGTAAATGTCTCTTGTATCAAATTTCGATTTAAAATTAAAGAGAAAAGATGAAAGCCTTTGAAGAAAATGTTGATTCAGATTTATTGTCCAGAAATAAGTTATAATATCACTTTTTTTCATTTGGGAATGTCAGTGTATTTACATCGACTCAGGAGACGCCTCGCTTTTATTTTCTTAGTTCCGTTTGTCTCGATTAAAGTTATACTACTACTTATGTAGTCTTGAACGACAATGTGTTGGTACAACCTCAGGAGACGTTATCACTCTTATTTTCTTCGTTTAATAAAATTTTAATTCGGTTACTTAGATAGACGTTTACATCATGACACTAGAAAGTAATAACAAGATCAACATTCTTCCCGATATATCAAATCCACAATCATTGGTTGTGAATCTTGCTCATATCACGTGTCATTGTTGTGTCACATGCTGGAAAATGAATTATGATTGACCAGGGGCTGTAAGAATCGTAGCACCAAATAATACAGATGTTCATGAAAAACACTTTTGACATGCATGTTTAATTATCAATTAATTCTACATTAATTAATAAAATTCATTTCCAAACAGATATAATATTTATTTTTTGAAGTGGTATACATATTTTTTAAATGTAAAATAGTAAATAATTGCATTAATTAATAATACAACCTTAGATATTGATTCAAACATTCAGGAAACAAAATAAATGTTAAACTGGGTAGCCAACTCTCGTGAGTCTTGCAAACTAAATGGTCACGAATTTGTTGTCGTCATTCTCAGTTTGAATACGAAAAATGAATTGCAAAAAGTTACTAACAGTGTGTGGTAATACATATTATATTTACAAAATTAATACTAAAACAAAAATAGAAAATGCATGGTTGATGTAGGGATGGAGAAGGTTTATCTGGTGCGCGAGAAAGTGTATCTTGGCGAGCTTTAGCTTTAGCAAATGATTATTTGATTTATCCTGCTTTTTATCATGTTTTTAGGATAATTAAATAGTTTCATTCTTCTTTTTCCCCGATACAATAGCGTCTATATGCAGTTTTGTTTTGCTGCTAAACATGTGACGTCATCATGTGACGTCATCATGTGACGTAATGACTGGAGAGAGATAAGTTTATCCGGCAAGGCTTTATCCAGCTAATGATATAGACAGTAGCAGGATAAAATATTATCACTAAGAACAACCTTGTAAGGAATCTTTTGCAGTGCACTTTGTCAAAAGGTCACATAGGTTCATTAACCTGTGAATAGGCTTGTTTAATAACATTCGGCGATAAATTATTAGACCTAAATCTGATCACGGCCAAAATGCTTGACATACAGTCTCCTTGGATTATCTTCCTGATAAAACTGACATCTTAAACCCGAGGGATTAACTATGTCGTTCATTTGTACAAGATATAACATTACTACAAGATATAACATTACTGCTCTCAGACTGTTTAAATATTATTGGGCGGAGGTAAATCAACAAATGTTTATCATTTTTTATAATGACTCGGGCGGATATCATGGAACCTGCCCTAGACAAACACGCACGTCATACTTAATAAACGCCTCAAGTATAGACTTGTGATGACGGTCACATGTAAAATAAAAGGCAATGATGTATTTATTTTACTTTTACTGTCTAAAAAATAGCCATTGCTACTAAACATTAGTGTTATCACAGTGTCTCTTTCTATAGCTATAGATATTGCATGGAATTATTGAGACATTTTCACAGGGTAGAGACGGCGACTTTTATGTGTTTTAAAAGAGAAATTAAAGTTCGACGAGAAAGTAGATATTAAATTTCGTACAAAGAGGCTGACTTGAATTGTCACAAATCCGTTAACGATAAGGGTTGCGATTTAAGTGTTATTTGTATTGGTAAATTGCATTGCAAGAGAAAATGCTATATGAATATTTTGCTTGCTACACAATGTTTAGATGTTTAACAAAAATGTGTAAGGCTGTAAAGCAAAACCATTGTGACACATTTTCTTCCTCGCTCAATATATATCTTAGTTTTTTTTTTCAGTAGAACGAGAGCATCTGATATTCGATTAATACCTGTCTGATTTAGTTTTAGAACGAACAATCTATGATAAATGATAATAATAATAATAATAATAATAATAATGATAATAATAATAATAATAATAATAATAATAACAAAAATAAAAATAATAATAATGATTATGATGATGATGATAATGATGATGATGATGATGAAGATGATGGTTACAAATATATTTAAAAAAAAAGAAAAATAAAGAAAAGGGAAAAGGGTTGGCACTTTAAAAAAAAATACTATAGCACAGCGGATTTGTATGATCAAATTGCTTGTCAATGACAAATATCACAATTTCAACAAGATTTATACACTTAGGACACTAATGAAAATTTGTGAATTCTCGTTAAAATCCATTATGCTTCCAATATAAATGTCAAATGACAAATTCAAATGTCAAATCGATCAATAAATATCGGAAATGATAATTCAGACTTTGTAGTATCAAAATACTAAAGCTTAATATAATGCAGTTATTCATTCCCTGTCATCAAAATATCAGATAAACGTTATTGATAAAAGTTCAATTTCTTAGTAGATTGCTGACATAGATTTGATGTAAATATTTATAGGAATCATGAAAACATGATATTGATAGGCATTTATGCCAGCATTCTTATTTTGTAAAATATCTTATCAGTTGCAAAATAAAATTCGTTCGGAAAGCGTAAAATTTTGTTTATTCATAATGGAGAATTGTAAAAGGAAGTGGAAGTTTTGTAGTTACAAAATGTAAGATGCTTTTCTCTCAATCTAGGAATTATGGGTTTGAACCCTACTGGAGTCGCAACCATGTCTTCTCATATAACACTGATACTGCTTAGTTTAAGTGGACTCAAGAGTTATTTAACTAAGCTGCAAGCTTTCTTTCCAATACATTTTGAATATTTTGTGCAGCTGTTATGAACGCTTTAATATGTGTATACAAGAAGTATATGACATCAGTGAAGTATCGCCATACAGCATCGAATATAATGTTGGAGCGACAGCAGTTTATAGATATATTCTATAAGATTTGTCCTCATTTGACTGTACTATTTTGTGTTAACATGAGTTATATGCAATAAAACATCTGAACCGAGAATTTTGGAGTTATTCCTACGGATTCAATGAACACTAATGCTTGAGTAATAAATTCGTTTATGATAAGATTGAAGTAATAAACCACACGTTTTAATCTAATTGAAAGGACATATCTCACGTATATAGAACTTTGGTGATATGATTTCCTACGCAGAACTGGAATCAAATTTTATAATGAACGAATAAAGAAAATACAATATACTAAAAAGTGTACAAACATATATTTGAAATTATTTGATATATATTGTATTAAATTATGTCTTCTACGAAATTGCTTTTATATGCTTGTTTTAAACAATAAAAAGTAAGAAAAATCCTTAAGAACAAAACGAAATAATCAGCGTTTTTAATATTCCTAGATTGTGACGGAAGAATTTCACTTTGCCCGAGATTCGAACCAGAGATTTTTGAATAACAAATGAGATACTGATATTGACCTCAGAGGCAGGACTATATTTTAATTATAAGTTACTGTATTAGACTAAATACAGTGCTCCTAAAACATTAAGAAAAATATTTCAAATAATTCATCATAGCATATTTACATATTTCAATGATTATAACAGTGTATTGAAATAAATTATTAGACATACCGAGATATATGCATAATATCTGAAAAATATGTCGCATTTTCCAAGGACGACACGGTAAATTAATCAAAGCACTGCTGTTTCATAATTATATAATAGTGTTTTCAAATTCATTCTGATATAAATCTTACGAGCCAGTCCGACAGCTTTGTGAATTTAGTCTACAATTAGACATCAATCTCTAGTCAATGTGAGACCGTGAGTGTGATACATTATTTTTCCTTATATCATCTAGAAAGCAAAATGTAAATTATAGTGCAGTAATAAGAGGGAATAACAAAAATAATGGTATACAAACTAGAGGACAAAACAAAAGTGATGGTGCAAAAAAATGTATTTGACAATATTGTCGAGTTGTTGTTTTTACTTAATAAGCCATTCTGTTCTACAAATATGTGTAAACCTTGTAAGTCTTACGTATGTATGGAAATATGAAAACAAAATGAAGATTTTTACAAAGTAACGTAGAGTTTATATATTTAGCCTAGCAGAAGAAAACGCCGAGTGTGTTACACGTTTTGCGTCATGAATGCATCTGCTAGACAAGCGCGCTGTACCTTTAATTGCCATAACTGGCGACCTTCAAGCTTTTGCATCAGGTAATTTGCATCACTATTTGGTAGGTGTGTTGATTACGATTGGTTATTTAAAATGCTTAAATTTCTGAGATAATAAAATACACATACCACCAGAATAATGTAATGCGGACATCTGGCAATTTTGTTTTTTGAGCCATGTGCCGTATGTTGTCGTAAAGAAAAAGAAGAAAAGAAAACACATGCACGTTTGTATCTTTATATTGTATTTATTACAATGACCGCTTTGTGTGACGAAGCATTGTCATGCAACAACCTGACACCACGGAGACAGTTTCTGGTCAACGCTATTTGAAATGTTTCTTCAATTTATGGAGGTATTGTTCATAAAACATTGTTATATATTCTCAGCCGGATTAAGTTCAAACTTTTAATATTAATTAGTCACTACATTTTATTTTGTAAACTTTAGGCAGGTAGGTTGCCACATTATTTATGCATTAATGCCTCCCCAATCGCATTATAATTCCTATATTAACATAATGATGTGTTTGCTTTCTTAACTCATCGAAAAGACCAAAGTTAATTTATGCAAATATTGACAATGATTTGAGCCATTGACCACAAAACTTCACGTTACGTTCTAAAGAAGGCTTAACTGTATTTCCTATTTTCTTTGATAGCGTTGTATATAAAAGCAGGCTAAATGACCTTCACTTCGGGAAAACGGGTGTTCAACTTAGCAAATAGTATTATTTTAAAAATACACAAACCATTTATGGTACGACCATAAAGTAATTAGTCTCATTTAAATCTGTAATGACAAAAATTTTCTTACAATAATATATTTTATTCAGCAAAGAAATAACGCCAATGGACAGTACAACCCAATAGCAATTTGTTTAATTGCATCTCTCATTTAGCAAAGTCTAGACAAAGATATCTGAAAATGCAATTATTTAATAAATAATTAACCACAAGGACAATTTAGCTACGTCAAAGACAAACTTGAGTGTTTTTAAGTATGGCAGCGGAATGCTGGTTCGTGGATTTGAATATTCTTTCCGACTTTTTCAATTCACAGTTTTTTGTTTTACTAATCAACAAATTGATAATGCGGTCTATCAAATACCCATCAATTTCATTCGGAATATTAAAATATTGTATTACCGATATATTCCAGAGAGCATTTTATATATCGTCAAAAATAATTGCAGACTCTGTTTACTTTAATTTTCCTAAATTATACAATATTTTAATGATACTACAATACTAACGAATGAACCAAAACGAATGAAAACGAAAAGACAGACATCATGAAATGTAACCGTTGACGAGAGAACAAAGACCGGACCAGCAAGTATCATAGATATTCTGGTTCATATAGTTAATTTCTGGACAATAAATCCAACAAAAAGAGCAACAATTAGTTCATAATTCATCCGGGAAATATTTTAGTGCACTTTTCTCCCCATCCCAAGTTCAATGCCCCGTTACTGTATGTGCGCCCGACTGGTTGCCTTTCCGTTTTGTTGGTTCTTGTATGGCTTGAGTCTGTTAGTGGAAATAGCTCTCCGTACTATTGTATTTTGTACTATTTACAATAGATATAGCTAAAAGTTTATCAAATAAAAAAAGCTAACAGCAATAACTGTATTTTTATGACATCCTGTTTTATTTGTACTTACAACCACATTTGCAACACCATTGTGCATGCATAAAACTATCTGATCTATCTCAACTTCTTATTGACAAAAAAGTTCATCACAGAACCCTGTTAGGTTTTTATTAAGAAACTAATGTTTACCTAAGCCAAACTTGTTTTCAAAGTCCTGTTTTAAATCATTATCATCACCACAATAATCATCACACATCACCATCATTACCTCGATTTAATGACCAAACATCCCTGCCCAATAAATTATAAAGGGCAAGCCATGGTGTAACAGATAATTAATTTGAGAAAGAAGTTTTATTCCCGTTCTAAATATTTGAAATTTCTTTTTTTCTTTCGAATCTGATCCATATCTCACTATTAAATAATTTTCAACATATTTTACTTAAATAAACAAGACTTACAACAACAACAGCTGCAGCGGTATCAGCAACAGAAAACAACAGAGTATAGTGAATAAAAAATCACGAGTCCTGTTAGAATACATGTACACGTAATAGATTACGTTCGCATCAAAATCAGGCACTTTAACGCCTCCGAACTATTTTCTAATATCTGACATTTTAATGATAATTATAAATGAATGAACTTATTTTGTGGACAGAGATAATGTCTTTGACAGTCCTCTTCTAACAGAAAGTAAAAGAGCATCGCACAATGCTAATTAAAGGCTGAAATTCAATCACGATTCCAATTTGACACATCTCTCAGGAGAAGAGGTTTTTGTTTGAAGGCGGATCTGAAAGCAGACGACAGAAACATTATGTATTAAGGCACTTAATAAATACTGGGAAAATGGCAGAAAAGAAACACTTTATTTGATTTCCAGAAAATTGGTGGAAACATGCGTCATATTTTTCCCCTTCACGCCTTGATCTCGATTTTAGCCTCTGGCTAGCATAATATTTTTTTTATTCAACGAGTCCAATAAATTTAGTATTGAATCTACAAGAATATAATAATCTATTTATCACATATTCAAAAGGAGAACGGTTTATAGTTAAAACGAGTTATTTTTCATTGACGCGCTTATAGTGTAACGCTGATATTATCGCGCTTTAACGCTATGTTTATATATTCGCAAATGACGTCACGTCAACGTGTTATTACAAGTGTTGTAACATAAGTTTAATATAATTTTTATATAATGGCTTTATTACACACCTTCACCGCGGTTTATGTGATAAAAACATTTGTATTTCTATTGACACTCTTTGTAAATGTAAAGCATCTCTTTTTTAATGCAAATTCTACATTTTGTTGACACACATTCTATACTAGGGGAGCATACACTTAATGCTATTCAAACTGTCATGGCAAAGATAACATTTATGACCACATGCCTAACAAATTGTTTTGTCTGTACTCTATAATCACGCATTAATTGTTTCAGCAATAAAAAATGAGAATTTTGACTTTCTATATAATGCCATGCTAATCAAACAAAATGAGGATTAAACTGAATTTAATCTGTCAATTCTGAGATTAATTACCAAAAGCTTGTATAGTTATAGTTAACAGAATCAGAGTCGATGATAAATGATATTGTTAGAAAGCACTCATTTTTAGATGTTTTTAAATTGACAAACTAATTTTATCCCATTGCATGCAGGGAAAAAATGTCAACTGCTAAAAATATCGTCCGCTATTTTTTGAATTTTATCCATTTTCCTCGAAATTATTTAAAAAAGTAAAGAATCCCATCACAGGATTACCCGTGCTTGTTTTCGTGGGTGTAAAGTTTAATTGTATTCAGATAGTGAAAAAAATAATTTGTTTTAAAAAGAAAGAGCATATAACAGTAAACAGTAAAATTGAAAATTTTCTACTGAATTTGTTCATAAGACGAAAATAATTTAATATTTTTTTATCTTTAACGATGAACCTAGTTACTATCTTGCATGAAGGTCTTTTTTGTTTCATCTAAATGAATTGATATAAAATTTTTGTTAGATCTTAACAAAGTTTGTCGGCTTGTTGCCAGCGTGAACAAGGGGCCAAAACGAGGGAGCACAATGCATGATGATTAGTGAGTACAGGTCTGTTAACAAATGTAATTTAACTCGATAACTCCAATGACCATTGATTAAGGACATTTTAACAGTTTTTTTTCCATGCATGTAAATTTTTGTTCGAATAATACAGTGCTACTCAAATGCTTTATTTTGTAAAGACAACAACAGTAACAACAAAGAAATAAATAAATAAAAAACAACAACAACAAACACTCCCCAAAATGCCTTCTTTACCGTGTAAATTTAAAGTTTATTGGATATATAGTTGCATTGATTGCATTTATGGAAAGTACTTTGTTCAAATATTTAAAAACAAATCTAAACAAATTATTGTTCTCTAAACCAAAGATTACAAATCAAGAGTAATAGATTATACATATTTAGATATAGTAGAAGTTTGATGTTAAAGGAATTAAAAGGAATTTATGTGTTTGAAATAAAATTATTGTCACACAAATTTGTTACTGTAGATGATGTATATGGTACCATTAAAATGATACTTAGGTGTAGAAAAAAATCACACAATATAAGGTGACAGTGATTTAGTTTCACTGGAAATGATTATTTATGATTATATAAAAATTTATTACTTTTGCGTTTGATTTATAACATAGCGTATTGCAATTAATAATGAAAATTTGATTTGAAAAGTATTGGGTATATATTAATAAAATCTTCAGTACGTTCTATGTTTTTTTTTGCTGGTTTTGTAAACGACATATCTGAATCACATGGTTGTTACATTTCGTCACATAAGTATGTCTAATTTTACAGATAAATTTTATAAAAAAAATAAAACGCAGATATTTCAGTTAAATTCTGAATATATATTATGTCGGTGCTAGGCATATATTCCTACATGAACTTACTCTGTCTAAAAATACTTGATTACATTAATACAATAAGAATTTCCCTACAACGTTATTGTTCACAAAAGAACACATTTCAATGTCTGTCTTTAAGTCTATTGTTTTTCAAAGAAAAGGTCAAGAGTAAGAAATCTATGAATTCAATGCCTTAAATTAAATATTAATTGAACACCATTGTCACAACAACAACACAAACTTTAAAAGACGTTTTTATATTCATAACGACATACCTATTGGAGTTCTTAATATTGTAGGCATTAGAGTAAAATAATATTCTTATCTCACAAAGCCTTTATAGCTGCCGAAAGATGATGTTCTTCTCAACAAAAGTATTTATCAATATATCAAACTATATTGTACTATAATTTCGAAAAGAGACAAACATTTTTCCTTTGCACGGTAAAGTCAGATCATCAAAAATACAAATAAAAACAAACAAAAGAAAAGTAATGAATGATTTATTAAGAGCACTATACGACAAACACAGCAAATACTTTATCTGGAAATAAACAACATTATAATTGTGATTAAAATTAAATTTAAGAAAAACGAACTTTATATTTGACTACTTTCTGATACAAAACTATATTTATTTGTTTGCTATTTGTACATGTAAAATGTTTCAAATGAAATCACCGGGGAGAAGTTATCTCACGTCTTCATTCTTCTTAAGTCCGAACCAAAACTGCTTCTTTCTTTAAGGTTGCATAGAATAACACACACATTTGATAATCACAATAATTATATAGTATTTTATTTAAATTGTGGAAGCTTCAATCAAGACTGTTTTTTTTCAAAATACAATCCTTGCATGCTGGCTTCTTCATTTCGAGGAATTTTGTTTTAATTTTTCTTCTAAATATTTCTTATTCTTAATTTAATTGAGCATTATATTGAAGTCAGATGGCTACATGATGTCTCCCGGAAATGTAACATTAGTTTCGTGATATAATAAATCGTTGGTCTCCCAAACTGACATAAAGACGGTATAATTGATAATAATGAAACTGATTTTGGATGGCTGTATTAGACTGAAAAATCCGATTGTCACAATGAATAGATGATACCGGATAATTTATGATTAAATTTACTTCCTTATACATGGATTCTACTTGCAAACAGAAATTAAATGATTTTGGATATAAAGTACAATGGTTTAAACAGATGACGTATGAAAGACGTTTTGTTAAAAGAATATCAGAAACGTATATACGCATATCAAATTGTGCAATAAACAAGTCAGACGTTTTTATATTTAAAATACTCGTACATATTGTTATAAAGATTGACAAAAACAGATTTCTTTATATTTTTAAGACTAGGCATTGTAACATCATATTTAAGCTCGATTTTGAAACAAGTTCTTGCAACTTATATAATTCACTTTCGAGTCCGCTCCCTGGAACCAACCAGTACTGGTGTCATATGAAGAAACATGGTCGTGACTAGAGTAGGGCTCGAACCCATGATGGCAGACACCTTAACCACAATGCCACCGCACTCCTTCACCATATATTAAAAAGTGCTGTTGATTTTTGTTATTTTTAATTTCACGAAGTTGTACCCACTTTTCAACTATACTATCTTAATAACCTTTTCAATAATACTATCTTAATAATATGTTAGCACTGAACAACAATTTATCTAGTGTGAAAATATCTCATAAACGACGCAACCCTTTTCTGAGAGCTAAGTGGTTTTATATAAGTATAAGGATTAAATCATATATGTTTAAAATATTCTTTCTATTCAAGTGAAATTTGTTCTTAATAGTGCAAAAATTAATTCTTCAAACCTATCCCATGTTATAGTTTCATAGGGAAAACAGTATCTTGTTATCAATGTGCCTTAATTTAAATGGAAATATCTCATAAACGATGCAGCTCTGTTCTGAGAGCAAAGTGGTTTGAATACTGATTAAATTATAATTATATTCTCCATTCAAGTAAGATTCGTGCCTAATAATACAAAAATTAATTCTTCAAACCAATCCCATGTTAGAGATTCTTAGAGCAATATTTATTTATCAATGTGCCTTTCAAATGGTGGTACATCATAAGAATGAAATATATTTCTTTCTTACAAAAAAGCCATAAGAAATATTTCAAAACTGCTGCTATTTGCAATGGAAATAGTAAAAAGTATTAATTTTGTACTATAAGAAAATATACTGTACCGTTTCTTGTGCTTAGAATATATACAGAAAGAGCATGAATAGATTTATTTACTGAACATGTAAGAACAAAACAATGAATTAACTAACGGCTTTAAATCTTGTTAGTGTAAAGGAAATGAGAAAAAGACTTTTGAAGAACATTTATATACCTACAGCGGAAATAAAGTCGTCAAATTCTGCCATAAAATGTAGCCGTTTGTTAAAGAAAGTAGTTTAATGCGATGTAAAATCAATATGTAATGGATATAAACAAAACATTGTTATTTTAATTAAGTCTTGCTGATGGCTTAAAAAGTAATATTGATATATAAAATCTTTGGTACCTAAAATATTTTGAAATCCTTAAAAATGTAAGATGTTTCTAGACACGTGCGTACGTGCATTTGTAAAAAAAAATAAAAACCCGGAGGTATCTTTTTATTTCTACATGAAATGAATGAAATATAAGACTTCTGCATTAAACATATTATAAATGACTTATGATATGTAGAAAAAACAAATTTTAAAGCAATCTTTTTATTAAAGCATCCAATGTTTGGATCTGTTTCAGTGATAATGACAAACAAATGAATATGTAATAATGAGATTAAAACAACTGGCGACAGATTTACAGAAAAAGCTTCAGATTATTTCTTATAATCATTTCTAGCCCTTAAGATTGTTAAGTTTTAATAGGATCACTCAATGCTTCAAAAACATATGTATTTTTGAGCATGCATAATATTTGAATTCTACAGTTAAATGATCTAGTTTCTACTTTAATAACGAAAAATATTGTTTTGTTTATTTCGACACTCTTGGATTCTAGGACATGAGATATCCCGAATGTGAATAAATGTCTGAGACATAATGCGAAATCTGCATTCTAAATGCAGAGAATTATGTTGAAAAGAGAAGAACATTTTCGACCTTATTAGACAATGCAACATGACATAATCGCCAACTGATGTTTGAGACGACAAGTTACTTACATAGATAGCTAAAATCATCTTGCAGGGGAAGGCAAGTATCAAGTAACGAAATTCTTATGACAGACAGAAGCGAGGCTTAGTATAAGCTACAAAGCTTTATCCTCTATTCTGTATGCTATACTAACACAACGATTGTTTTTATTATATTTCTATTTGTTATTACTAGATTTTGTAAAATTGTATAACATGTGTGTAAATCTATTTGGAAAATAAATATTGTTTAAACCAAGTAACGAAATTAATTTTTCTTAGTAGCGTTTCTTATTTTCGAAAATATTGAAAAGGCAATTCTGCAAACTACTTAAACCGCCCAATCATTTATTATTTTTAATTCCAAAGTTCTGTTTTTAGTTATCATTTGAATCATCCTTTACCTTAACGTTTTGGCAGCCATCAGTTACTTTAAAGGGATTTTTAAAAAGTTGTATGGAAGGCAAAATACCGTACGATCAATAAACATTTTTTTTCTCCTCACATTAAATACTTCTTCCTTCAAGTGATCAACATAAACTTACTTCTTAATGTGTTACTTAAACATTGTGGAAGAATTATTCTCACTTTAGATGCTTAATGTTCTTTTAAAAGACAGCATCCTGGTGCACTTATTTACGTTTTATAACCAATTTACGTTTTAATTGATCTGGTTTCACATCATTTTTGCTAATTGGTTACAATTGTATTCTTTATTAAGCAATAAAACATTGTTTGATTGCATGCGGAATTTGTAGCACAGAAAACAATTATATTAACATTTCGTTTACATTTATTGAATGGAAATAACTGGGCTTAATAGAACATGCAATGATATTCAAATGACTGTGCCAAAACAAGTTTTTGTCACAGACAATGCACCAGTCTCCCATAAGTCTCTTTGATCATTTAGTTTTTACACAACACTTGTAACATCAAAGTGCATTATAAAGGAATCGTGCAAATTTAAGTTGCGTTGTTACTATAAGAGAGCAGACGAATAAAGGAAATCATCTTTACGTTTCATTTAAGCATAATTGATAGTGCAGTTTGTTTAACTGAAAAAAAACACAACAATTACAACATTTAAATACTTTATGAATTTGATTGTGCATGCTAAGAACCATAAACCTGCCCATTCAAAGTGAAATATGCTATGGACAAAATATTTAAATAAGACATCATTCTCATCCAACAAAAGGCTGTCACTCTTAAAATCTTTTATAATTGAAATGTAAAATTATCAAATATTTATAGAAGACATGTTAAAAGGAAGTGAGCCAGACTGATGTAAGTTCTTTAAAGTATTTCCTTTGAAACGCTTTGATATAGTTAAAATAACTGGGTAAATAATGACAGACACTTTGTCCAGAATATGCAAAAACAATGTGCTATAAGCATATTTAATAATTCTTTCTGAAATGTTGACATTAAAATGTATAAATAAAATGAAATAAAAATTGATTGCATAAACATAATTAATTCATAGAAAATGTGAAAATTATATGAAATAAAATTCACGTTTTAATGTTTTACTTGAAAAACTGTCATCATTAGTTAAAATAAGTATACCTTGAATTTTTTTTGTGTGAAATTAACCAAGTTTGATGGATGCGTTAAAAGATATACTGTTAGGGATATTTGTTAAAATTTAAAATAAACTTATGATTCCAAATATTTCGAAATAATTCGAGGAAAGGTAAGCAGAAAGCAGTGCCATCATTACTGTACCGTTTTCCTTATCTGACTAACAGATAGAAATGAAAATGTGTATGTAAAACACATAGTTGAAAATAACGAAATCGGTTCCATTTAGTTGGATGCGGATAAGCACAGCTAATATGAAAATCGACAGTGGAAATTGAAAAAAAAAGAAAATAGCGTAACTGATTAAATTTATATTGTATGTTCGTTATTATGTTAGAATAATAATTTAAGTGTTTATAGCATATATAAGGAAGCTCCATTGAGATCCAAAATCCTTTAAAACATGAAATTTTGAAATAGTAACGTAGATCAACTTGAGCACTTAGAATTTTATTTTTTATGGGATTCTCGGCCGGTCGGATCTTAGTTAAATGCGTTTTAATGCCTTTCAATTTTGGATTAATTTTCTGAATCACAATATCAATAATTATTTTTGAGTGAGCGATTGAACTCAAATTATTAATTTAAACCCATAACAAATAATACACAGTACGAAGTCTGGAAAAATATTTCCATTCTAGCCATTTCTGTCAGCGGAGTCCCTAAAACATCAATTCGTCGTTTAGATGCAAAATAAACTAGAAATGTGTCGTCACGCCACAGATGCCCCCACATGCAGCCAAAATTTCAGATGTTATAATGTTTAGTTCCAAATTTGTTTGCACAATTTTTTTTTTCATTTTAACTTCAAAACACCTAAAACTATTCAATGTTAACATAAACCATTTTTATACAAAGTTCAAGGCACTGAAACTATTCAGCGTTAACCTTTTGTAAATTGCATATTGCATGTTTGTAGCCAAAATAATGGCTACATACATTTCCACAGAAGTATGAGTGCTGAAACTGAAATTCAAATTTTTTCCAACATTCAAGAATGATGACTTTGTCCAAAATCATTGAACCACGACCAAATTCAAACTTGAACTGCTTATTCCTAAGATGTATCTATATGTCAAATTTGAGTTGGATGTGTAGGACCATTTGGGAGATAATGAACAGACACCTAAAATTTCTGATTTTTTTTTCAAAGTTCCAGAGGGATAACTCTGTCAGCTATCATCAAACCATGACCAAATTCGAAATTGACCAATGCATTTTCATGACATATATCCATATCTTTAATTTGAGTTGAATATGTACAACTGTTTGGGAGATAATGAGCCGGAAACTGAAAATTTCATATTATTTACAAAGTAAAAGGGGCATGACTCTGCCAAAAATCATCGAACCATGACCAAAATCAAACTTGACCTGTATTTTCTCATTACATATCTTTATGTCAAATTTGAGTTGAATGTGTGCAAACTATGATAATGAACGGAAACTGATGATGACGGAATGACAGAATGACGGCAGGACGTAATGACGGAACAGGGTAACACTATATGCCCCAGTCATTATATGGCGGGGACATAATAAAAACCACCAGGCTTTCAGTTTTAGATTTACCCCTTGATTAAATAAAGAATTGAAATACAAAGCAAATGACTAGCCATAACTTTATATGCAAATGATATTGTTTTTTTATGATTATTGATGTACAATTGTAGATTAATGACTAATGGGTAAAACCAATACAAAAATGGAAATTAAGTGCAAGAAAAAATCAAAAGATATGTTAATATCGCATGTAAATTCACAATTGTCTCAAAACATGCTCTTTTACCTCTCAGTGTTATGCAAATTCAGATGTATTATTGACACTGCAGCAAAAATCTAATAATAAAGCATAAAAATTCGTGAAATAAATGACTTTAAGACTTGCTAGACGATTCCGTATATCTTTGATTAATTTTGAAAGTCCTTGTATTGCTACATTAATAACCGTGATAAAAATGGAAAACAACAAAAAAGCTATTGTTTGGAATAGACATACAGTTGCATTATTTCATTATACATATCGACAAAGTTACCTTAATAACCTTTAGTCAGAGTTTTAATAAATTGTGAACGAAAAACGTCTCAAATGTACGTCTTTACTATCATCATAAAGAATAAAATACCTGTAATCTTTAAAGCTGTAAAGATCAAATAATAATTCAGCTCGACAGAAAATATTAATCATCAGTTGGACCTCATTGAGACGAATGCCCATAGCGTGGATCTAGCCAGTTAGGGTGTAATATGACTTTGACAGAGCTCCAAACCACAGTATAGGGTTCAAATCTTTAGTGCTAGGCAATCACTTGAATCCGTCATGATAATTAAGTTATCTCAGGGTTATAATTTGTAAATAATTCAAAGTAAATAAAATGTGTTTTCTCTTTAGAAAAATATAAATTTATTGCCCAAACAGTGTGATTTACTAGTCGCTATAGCAATCAATTGTAAGACAAGAAATCATTCCAGATATGTCCTGCCGAATAAATGTCAGTTCCTTCTGAGGATGACCACACAATGTAGTAACTGATTAAAAAAATAATGAAAGTACCTTGTTTTTTTGTTCTTTTCGTAAATACGAGTTATTTTTAAGTCCCGGTGGTATCTTTTTCAACAATGTTTTATTATTATGTTTAATGCAACCTTGTGTGTTGACAAAGTAACTGCATTATGTATTTTTGTAATCATTATGTCACCCTATTACACTGTAAAAGACAAATATAATGGTTAAAATGTCACAGGGATATTACGGATTTGTGAAAAAAGGCAAAGTCACGTGATTTGATTATCTAATTTTGTTATGTAGGAAATCAGGACACTGATTTAACCTGTTCTTATGTTGAATGGGCTAATAATAAGTTGTTGTAAAACTATCTTTACTCATTAGTAAATAAATATTGCCACATGCTCAGCTGATTATTATTTATCATAATGACATTCGAACCTCTTAAAAATTTCCTTCTTATGTGCTTAATTAGGTCATTTTGGAGCTTTATTATATGAATAATACAAATAGAAACACTCAAACAAAGTTTATAACCAATCTATGTCATTACGCTCAATATAATGGGAAACACATTTCAGGGAAAAATTGTCTACCGTTTCCGTTAAACAAAGCTAAATTTTTATAAAAATGTATGTTCAACGTGACTAATTGTGTTTATATAAATCTTTGTTTTTCTATGACAGGATATAATGCACCTTGAAATGGTGACCTGTGATAGAAACAAAGGAGAACAACTTAAAAAAAACGCGTCATATGTAACTGAAATACTGTCGATTGCATTGTGTTATGTAGGATTATGTGGTACAAGGTCATGTGATTTATTACGTTTATTAACTCCAACGTAATAAAAGAAATAAAGAAATTTTATATGAGATACTTAAACTGCAAGTTAAATTGTTTTCCAGTCGTAAGTCAAAACAGATGTCGCTACCATTGGAGAACGCTATCTGTCGTTTTAGATTTTATTATAAAAGTTTTTAATCATATAAAGGTGAGTAAAAGTACATATCAACCCCTTTAAATTGATTGCTGAAACTGAATTTTCATTTACTTTATTTTAGCTAAATGTGACAGAATCCTACAGCCTGTAATGTCTGTTATGAATCATGCCAAAGTCATAATTTCTGTCTTAGTTATTAAAGGTCGACACAACTGAGAAGTATCATCATATTCAAAGAAAGTAAATGTGACTGTTAGTAATTATAAAGCCTTAATACCTCAAATTCATTGGATTAATAGCACCTAGTGCAATTTTCGTTGTACCTTACGGTTATCCCGAAATTTATCCGGTGCATTATTGTTAAGGCTATTGGACTTTACTGTAGGCATAGCAAATCTCAGTAATTCAAAATGAATTACAAATGTGATTGATAACGCTTAAACAAGATTGATGGGGGTCTTAAACAGATTGCAAATGGTTTTCTAACGTGTTTATTACCATATACATTTGAAAGACATCCTTTTAAATTTCTATTTAAAGGCTTTATATATAATTTGTTATCAATAGAATTAAAAGTATTTATATAACAGAAAATTAGGAAAATGGTATAAATACCTATTATAAGAAATGTATTTTAAGGTCATTTATTTATAAAATGATAGATAAGTAATTGTAGCTAAGAAATATATCAGCAAAGCAATTTTGTTTTATTATCAATTGAATGAGGACATTGTTTTTCCATGTTGACCTTCATTTTAATTTCTTATCATGCATACAAATAAGATCTTCTTTATAATGAATCTAACATTGGCCACTTCCAATGAATTGATATTGAACATGATTAGTTATCGAATTTGAAACATACACACGCTCTTTCTGTAAGCCCTATTAGCTAAAATAGAAGTATTGCCCATAAAATAGAGAAAAACAGAATCCCTAAAGAAAGCCCAACACGGCAAAATTGTCAAATGTTGCAGGCTCGGTTTGATTGAGCCTGTTCATGGACGATACTGGAAAGTGCAAGTTACCGTCCATGCCCCCTAGCACCAGCTTAAGCGGAATTCAACATTCAAACACAAAACTGGTGGAATTTTGAATTTAGAAACATCCGCAGATGTGTTCATACGGCGGTTATCATGGAACCTTCAATGTGACACAGTAGTGTCATTCCATGAAAAGCGGCGTATGGTCCCCAAGGAAAAGAATGCGTGTGCCCTAAACGAGAAAACAATTCGGCGGAACTAAATAAAATAGAATTTTGAAAGGGGATCTGAGGTTATGAAGCCTGCATACCACAGACAAGACGTCAAAAGACAGATTTAAAAAGCAGGCAACATATCCTCAGGGTGATTTTACAGTATTTAAGTAGGAATACTGGAACCACCCAAGTTCAAAAAGGCCAAATACAAGAAACTAAAAATACCATCTAAAATGTATACACAACAATAATGTCGTGCTGAACGATCTTCAAGGATCGAAAATATAACATCATTGATTAAATGTACGGGGAGACTTTTTACAGCCGCCACACGGCACAAATAACATGGATGTGACAATAAAATAGAGAAAAACAGAATCCATAAAGAAAGCCCAACACGGCAAAATTGTAAAATGTTGCAGGCTCGGTTTGATTGAGCCTGTACATGGACGGTACTGGAAAGTGCAAGTTACCGTCCACGCCCTCTAGCACCGGCTTAAGCAGAATTCAACATTTAACACGAAAATGGTGAGTCAGATCTAGAAAATATCGTAGACGTTTACAATTGTAAGTGTTAAAGTAGTGTGTGGTGCTGCATTTTATTAATCATATGCGTTTGATTATTACGTAATTCATATTGTCTCATGCCTATAGGCAATATGAATAAAATTCATCTTATTATAATATCAACTTCTAAACATCTTAAACACAGTATAACTGACCTGTTGAGACGTTTCTGTCTGGCAAAACACATAAAGCGAAAACTTTGCAATAACACATAATTACAATGTGAAAGATTTATCACATATAATTTTCTTAAAAAATGACGTATTATAGGACAATAGAGAATAGGAGGGCAGCAATTCTTTGTCTGTTTCTAAACGTACATGAACTGTATACGATTATAACAAAAGTCTTTGCATTTCATGGTTTACGACATTATAAATAACTTGTATACACAATTATTTAAGAAACGAATACATAATGTATTATGCGACCCTTAGAAAGCAAACATGTTTAAAAACGTTTAGATAATAATTTTAAAGCATGCTGATTGCCTGAAGAATATAGCACTAAATGTTATGAAAATGTAAACAAAGTAGTATTTTGACTTCCATACAACACATTAATTCACTGTAACTGTACCAATTGTCCAAAAGCAAATGAGGTTCTTTAGTGTTCTGCAAATTGTAACTCCTTGGACACTATAACAGAACATAAGAATATGAAGGTTTTAAAATATAGAATAAAAAGATTTCAAGGGAACAATGGGCCTTTTCTTAAAAACAATCTAATCGTTATGTCCGGCGAAAAGTAAAAATGGATTTCAACAGCCTTATTCATTTTCTCACTGCGATCGACGAATCTAACTGATCTGGAGAAATTTTCGTCAAAATTAATTACTTTTTAGATCAAATTACATTGCTCAAAATTACTACTGGATTATTGCAAAGTAGTCATTGATTATGTCTGCTGGTCAAGGCAATATGTATTAAATGAAATGAAAAAACGCATGTGCTTCAGTTTTTTTTTTGCATCTTATCTTATAAAATAAGGGCAATTATGAAAGGCAATCACTGTGTATCCAAAACCACACCGGCGAATGCTACACAAGAAGGATTTATATCGTAACAGTCTGTTCATGTCAAATTCTTATCAAAGTTGTCTGTATTTTTGGTAATTTCACCTTTACCAAGCGAAGCATTTGCCAGATTTACATAGAAATCGGACAGTTGCCATGATTGCAAATCAATCGTTTTTGCTTTATGCAAATGGTGTTTGAGCGAATGTTTGCAAATATAACAGAGACTGATATATAATGTATTTTTTTAGTTTGTTCTACATAAAATATAAAAGATTATGCGCGTGCCAAACAAAATTACAACTTCAGTACTTAATATCATGCATTCTTCTTTAAGTCCGTATGCAAATATCTTACATAAGTGCACTGCATGTTTATGCTAAAATGAAAGTATAATATCTTGCAGTATAATAGAAATCTTGTTAGGTACTAGTTTAATTAAGTAGATATTCGTATAAATTGGTACTCATTGAACACAATTATAAGACTTCATATATTCATTTTAAGGCACAGTTATATTATAATATCTACAAAACATATATCTTTCAAATTGATGATTTCCTTAATTAGCAAGACCAATGATATATCATAATGGAATAGTTAAATAAATAAATTTATAAATACAGAAAAACTTCAGAATGAATTTTTTTGACTATAATAAACATATATTAATTGATTGATATACAACAAAATATTCATAGACAGGTGATAAAACGTAATATAAAACCATCTGAAACATTAAGAAATGCAAAGTATCAGTTTATTATAATGTAAATAGCTGTGTGATATTAATAATATCTGTGTGACTCAATAGCTAAGACTAATTGTTACGTAGAAATTTCACCTCGCCTGAGAATGGAACCGGCAATCCATGGATCACTAATCAAATTCTGTCCCTTTTGAGCTTAGCAGGTGAACAACCTCAATATCGGAACAACAATTAAGTAAAATCACTATCACTATAATCACAATGCCGTCCTTCTATATTAGATAATAGACTAGATAATAGACTGATACTGTTATAAATGATTAATGTAAATTGTCCAGACCAAGATGAAATGTTAATGTCATATTATTTGATGTTGAAATGTAGGATTGTACACATAAACGACACCTTATTTAACCACATGCAAATATATTGACGAGTTATATCAATGTCTTATCAGTTTATAATAATCAGTTATAATAAATGTTGTCGGGATTTTGAATTTTATTAATCTGATACGGTTTTTAAATAACGAAATAGTTTTTCTCTCTTTCCCTTTAAAAGAGAGAAATTAAGGCCCCATTTTAAATACCCGTCTGAAACGTTTAATACACTATTTTAAATGCATTTTCTGGCCTTTTTGGGAGTCCTCTATTTTTAAAAATAAAATAAAGCAGACTTTAGAAACAACACAAAAATAAAAAGAAATGTCAAAACTGTTTAAAATTTTGCAAAAAAAAATAAAATTATTGCGAAAATTTCTTAAAAATTAAATGGGTGTAAAAGGGGTTTTAAAAGGGAACACCAGACATTTTCAAAAAAAAAATTTTAGATTTATTTTTTTTTGGACTTACAAAAAGCCATTTGGTAATTTTAAAATTTTTATTTTGAAAAAATAAAAAAGCCCACTTACATAAAGCTTACGATAAAAATATCCATAGCAACGTACATATGATATTGATGTGCAAGCTCTTTATTTGATTCCGGTTTTAGATCGACAAGTAATAAAGAGCTTGAAATAAGTAATGAACACAATCAAATTTCTATAAGAAGACAAAAATGATTCAAACTGATATATTTTCTTTTTTGATTGAAAATAGTTTTATGTATCTAAGTGAGTCAGAAACAAGGTCTGCTACGTTATTGCTAAGGTATTAATAAATAAAAAGGTGCCACTAGTACATGATGGAAATAAAATCGAACTCACAAAATTCTATAAATTATAAGTTTTCAATAATACTATAATTCACATTTAAACTATTCATAACCATCTCTATCATGACGTCATCAAGTCATGACGTCACAAATGTTTATGTTGAAAAGTAATTATACCTTAATTAATTTGTGTTATTTATAACATACTGTCTGCTTTGTATATATTTGTCCTCCATTTTTTGTTTGTTTTTATTCAGTTTAGATAAGAGATACATAATATTTTACCCTTAAGAGAGAAAAAATTACACTAACGAACGGGGAACACCTAACGTAAAGTTACGACAGAATTTGCACTTAAGATTTTCTTAAGAATTTTTGTGAAAAGGATTTATCGTAAGATTTCTCTTACGATAAAAAATTGTGGTAAGTTTTTTTTGTGAAAATGTCTGCAGGCATTTACTTTACAGCTCCAAATATATGAGTTGTATGAGTTGTAGAATATATCAACACGATCAACAAGGAAAGGCGGCGTTCAAAGTCCTTCAATAAACTGTTATTTTCAATAAAAATATACCACAAGAAATGATTCTTTGAAGACAAATTTGGTTCTTTTTTAGTTTATGAATTATTTCTGTAGTCTAGCTATATAGCAAATGATTAAAAACAAGTACTTTATCCACTCGGCAGCGAACACTCTAAATGTTTTCAAATAATTGATTTTTATTCATTATTTAATCTACATTTATGAAAGCTTGTTTTACTATTTTCGCAATTCGCAAGTGTAACAATACGATTTCGGCCAACAAATATATTTGACGACCATGCATTGTCAAGCGATTTAGAAGTGTCAAGAGAGCTATGTACTTTTTATGTTCAACACATGTGGAACTGCTGTCCAAATTCTTATTTCTAGAGGACATTTTGCCAAATCCAATTTATAGAGATGTAGTGTCAAGAAACATTGAAAACACTTTCATAAAGTTCGTCCTTCGATTTGTATGATCGCCTGTAGTTTCTACAGGAGCAACTGTACTTTACTTTTGTTTTCGAGGAAACCGAGTGGTTATGCCTAGATATCTAACTTTTTCTCCAGACGAGACATCCTGTTATTTTTTTCTATTTCCTAGACTAAAAAACCAAAAACTCTTAATTACATAAACGGAGAGATTTCTCGAACGTTCTTCCTACGACACAAACATCTGTCTCGACAATTAAGTTTTAAGTAAAATTGTTGCACGCTCAATTTGATTGAACGAGTGGTTAATGCAACCTGCCGTCCAAGCCCAAGAGCACATCTTAAGCAGATGCAACCATAAAAAAATAGTATGGTACAATTTAGAAGTTATTCATACTGCTAGCGTTGTCTATTGGTTGTGTTAGTAATTTACACTTTCATGCTATGTCATTTTTAGCAAAACAGAATATGCTTCCCCATGAAAAAACAATTCGTTTACTCTAAACGGAATAACAATTGGCGTAGCTAAATAATATGGAATTTTGTGACAGGATCAGATGTTATATAGCTTGCATACAACAGAGACAGAAAAACACATACACACCATTGAAGTCTATATCTTTCTGCGGGGAACTAAACTCAAGTTATGATAAGAAATGGACAGAAAGTAAAGACAAAAATTTGTAACACTATGTATTTTCTACAAACTTATCAAACCTTTGCAAATATGTTGAAGAATTTATCAAACTGATCAAATTGACATTTGTTGTGTAACAGATCCATGCTGTGTCAAATTTGCCACTGGTAAAATGTCACCGTGAGCCTTATTTCATGTAACATTGGAATTGAATCCCTGGCGATGAAAACATTTATATTACGTATTGTAGACATATTACACAACTATCCTATAGTTTATTGCTTTCATTTAAAAAACAAAGAAGGTAATGGGTTGACAGGATATTTATTATTTTAATAGTTCATTCTCTATAACATCTGAAAGCTTACAGATATGTTTTAGTGCTGTATATTTAGGAAATAGATATCAATTCTGAGTGCATTGTTGTAGAATAATGCACGGTTTGAGTTCAAATGCGTAGTAATATAATGACGAAGGCCGATAGGCCTGAGTGATTAATTACAAAGCATTTGAACGAAAAACGTGCATTATTATACAATAATGCACGAATAATTAATATATATATTTCCATATTAACACGTCAAGAAAAAATATAGTTATTATCATAAAGTTGGACTTTATGTTTGGTGGTTAAATTTGTTTTCGCCTCAGAGTTTCCAATAGAAAAGTTCTTTAAAGGCTGTTCCAGTGGGTTGAAAAAAAACTGTCGTTAAATCTACAGTGTGTAGAAACATTTTGAGAATAACGAATTTTGAAAACGTTGATAAAACTTTGTTTATTTTATTTCACTCTATAATTGTTCAAGCGGAATACAAATTATTAAAAGTGAAATAAAATGTAAAACTTAAATCGTTTGAGCCATTAAAATAGCGTACTTGATTTGATTGTTTGGCGATACATTGTGACGTCACGTAAACAACACTTTAAACGTCTTTACAGGGTTGACGACTGAATTAAAGATATTGGTATTCGATTTCATTTTAATTTTTGCATTTAAAAAGAAATATCTTATTTATTCTCCTATTCCTTGAATATACCTAGAAGTTAAAAGTCCCATACAAACACTACTCCACAAGTTTTATATACATGAAGGAAACACATTGAAAAAAAATCAAGAGCATGACCCGTTGTCATATCCTAGTATATCATCAAATTTAGACGCTTTTGGTATGTATCTGTGGAAAATACCCAATGCATATTTTAAGAAGTATACGCTGTATTAAATTTTGGCTAAGAGTTCTTTCGATGCAAGATTATAGATATGTCAAAAAATGTTACTATATGCTATTGTATTATGACAGTTTTGGATATAGAAATTGTGCTTCTAATGTTAAATTGTTTTTATATAGAAATGGTTTTGGTTATATTTGGGAACAGCAGCATGTTTCAAATATAAAGTTATTTTTAAAAACAGCTTGATTTAAGGCTTAAAGATCAGTATCTACAAGATTGGCCAGCTGAATGTCATTCAAATGCTTAGCTAATCATAAATCAGTGTTTGAGTATGAAAATTGCCTTGATATTGTTGACATCAAGAAATTAAGAAATGCTTTAGTAAGTCTTCGGTCATCATCGCACTCTTTAATGATTGAAAAAGGGAGACACATAGGTATTGATAGAAATCAAAGATTTTGTTTCTTTTGTGAAGACCAGATTGAAAATGAATTTCATTTTATTTTGGTTTGTCCAACTTATAGTCATCTAAGTGAAAATTATATCAATTAATCCAATTTTGAACAAATTTCATGTGTTAATGTCATCCAGAAAAGAACAGACAACAAAATGTTTAGCTATGTTTATTTATTATGCTCTAAAGCTGAGGTCATCATTATTGCAGTGTTAACATGTTGATCAATTGTATATGTCAATTAATTATAGCAACAATCTAGATTATCTAGATTTAATACTTGAAGGTAATAACAAGGGGTCGATGGTTCGATCCTTCTCTGGCAACGCGATGCTTCCCTTCCGTCTGACAATTGAGCTAAGACATTGATTCTTATCATCATTTGCCGCACTCTGCTGATTCAATAATCATGTGGAATAAGTAATCGGTCATAAGTGATAATTGGTAAGATATTCAGCAAAAGAACTTACTCATATGAGGACCAACCACGCCCATTTATGGCCAGCAATGTATTTTAATCGGCGATAAACGCAGATAAACAAACAAATAAAAGTATAACAAAATCAAATTAAGAAGCACATTATTAATTATTGAAATAAAATCAGTAGTTAGTAAAATCTGATATAGGTAAAATACTTATGGAATAATAACAGTATCAATCAAAATCAGAAACAATAAATACACATGCAATATCGTGATACGTATGGCAAGGAGATTTCTTACTTTTGAAAAACAAATAATGCTAGTAGTCATGATGGTCTGTTATGATTTATATCATTGTTTATTTAAGATATTTTGAACATAATCTAATCGTGATATTCGACCGAAATATATAGAATCACGTATGCATGTCTGTCATATAAAATATGCAGATGTGTTTTTTCTGGAGTGGATTTTAAGATACGTAAAACATCTAAAGAAACCATTTAATACGAAATTTATCATTATTCCGAACTATTTTATACAAAATAGTACGAATACATGTGTTTTTCATGAACTTATGTTAAATACTATCTCCTTATAGGTCAAAATGATAAGGGACCAAACAATAGGCTAGAATAAATAGAGCAAATAATGTCTTTCTAAACTGCGTCCATTGACTTTTTAACAATGTTATGCTAGATTTGATGAGTACAATTTTTAAATTGTATACGCTTGTGTCAAAACTAGATCAAAATCTGGAAACAAAGTGATCCCTCGGAAGCATTAATCACAACAAAATTACAAGAGAATTGCAGACTCGGTTTGATTGAGTCTGTACATGAGAGATAATGAATAAGTGCAACATCCCTCACGCCCCCTAGCACCGGCTTGAGCTGTACTCAATTCTCAACACTTAATAGTGCTGGCATCAATGATCCCGAAGGACCAGAAAAATATAACAACACTGAAGTGAAGTATGGGGCAACTTTTTGCAGCTGCCACACAGCACTTGACACCTGCTGTTGTGAAGTATAAAAATCTGGAAACAAAGTGATCCCTCGGAAGCATTAATCACAACAAAATTACAAGAGAATTGCAGACTCTGTTTGATTGAGTCTGTACATGAGAGATAATGAATAAGTGCAACATCCCTCACGCCCCAAGCTTGCAAACATATAACAGTTATGTTATTAGATATATTAACCTTGATGAGGTCGTCTGGCTAAAATTGCCTTGTCTCATGTCCTAGCGCAATAAAATCAAACGTCAGATTGAAAAGTAAAACATTTCCGATAGGTTTATGCCTATAAATTAAGCCATTTCCCGAAGTTACTATTACTGGACGATCAGCTAAATTAAAGAAAGGACATCCATGAAACAAATATAGTTTGCTCCTTTCTTTAATACACCACCAAATGTTACGTTGTTGATTGATCATCTTGGTAAGATATAATCATGTTAATACATATATCAATGAGTAAAGGCGAAATGATCCTTAATGGCGTTGCTTAAACAAAGTCATTAGCACACTTTCTTTTATATATATTTGGAAGTACTGGTACATGCAAAACAAAGTATGCTCAACATATTTATTCATTTTCTAAACATTGATTTAAATAGATAATCACCAGGTGAAACAAATAATAAATCAAAAGATACATATTGAATTTGAATGGACTACGACCGCGAACTTTATTACCATTTTCTTTAACACTTGATTTATATGTAATCAGAGCACAATCAATTAAAGCTTTTATAACATATCATTTCTATTACAAGTAATGCCAAAATCAATCAATAAAATTATGAATTTTTTTGGAAAGGTAAATAAATAAATCTATCTCAGAAAATGTAAGGCAAAGCAAAAATGTACCACATACTTTTTATCTATACTCTCTGGTGTAAACACATTTAAACTTAAAGGGAAGTTAATTCTGGGTTTCTTGTTCTAGGTAAAATACCATATAAAAGTATGTGCTTTTTGAAATACGGATGGCGTCGCAAGAATAAATATGTAGTTTTAGACATATATGTCTGTTAATTTGATAATAAAATATCTGCCTACATCATATTTTGAATTATTATACCTGGGGATATTAAAACATGGCCCACTTAGCGCGTTAATCTTTTTTGAGGATGAGTATAGTCTACTTTGCATTCCGTTTGATGATGTTGATTCTTTCACATATCTTTTTTAAAAAGTTACATTTATAAAATCATTATATCCTTGTGTATTTAAATAACGCTATGGTAAAAACTCATGTAATACGATTGACGAGTAATTACACAATTTCGGCCCGCTGCGACACGTAGTATTTAGTGAGTAACGAAATGTTTATGTGCAATACTTTAGCAATTTACAAAGTATCGGACTTTATCTGTTTTATTTGTCGTAATTCTTCCAGCTTACATAAACGGTGGACCTTAATCGTCTTTACGAGTATGCATGTACATTAAATTATCAAATAAAGCTGTGTCTGCGTTTAGTTATATATTTCAGATGTATATTAAATTAATAAATAAAGCTGTGTATGTGTTTAATTATATATTTCAGAGACAAAATCAGGGTTGACAAGGGAATTATTAGAACTGCACATGTATATGGGATGAAAATATTCGCCATGTTCATGACTGTCATTTCTTCAACTTCGCTGTTGTAATTTTTCAGTGATATCACGAATGACTCTTTGGCAGTTTGGCAAAATTTACAATTAATCTGCCAGTAATTTGAGACATTGAGACATTGAGCTGAAATTTGATTTAAGGAAAAAGCAACACAAGTTTGAGTAAGTGCTCCTACATAAAAATTCAAATAAGATGGTATTAGGAAAATATCGAATAACGAGCTTGTATAAGTCATGGACGCATCATAGTTCGTATAAAGATCGAATGATAAAATGTTATCTTCAGTTTGTCAGAAAAATTAAAATAAAAGATTAATTTGCTCGCTGCTTTCGTTAGGCTTTATCCTTGATAAAACTTCTGAAGTAAGTGGTCACACATGTTTTCAGTTACATTGTTTAAGATTAGGAAAATAAGATTTTAGTAAAAAAAAAGGAATCTAACGTACATCTAGCGTACATCTTATAAAGACTGAATCCGAAACATATCTCATAAGAGAACATTTAAACATATGGACAAACTAGAAAATATATTAAAGTTATAAACTTAAAATATCAAATCATTTAAAATATAAAATTAAAATAGTAAAAGGCAAATTGATATTTTATAAACCCTGGCCAAACAGTTACAATGTGACAACAGAATCTAAGCTAGAATATTCTCAGTCACTCATTTTTAGACCCCATAGCTGGAATACAACATATTTTATCATGACAGTTGTAAATGTATATTAATTTTGTAGAATCATTAGTCAAAGAAACCTCATGTCATTTACTAAAAAAAGTCTTTACATTCAGATAATATAAAAACAGACTTCTTCTGTGAACTATATTGACCTCTTGATACCCCTAAACATGAACTAGCAAAATGTTTGATATGAGCACAACAAGGTGCCAATTAAATAACATTTAAATAACTCGCATTTAATAATGATATGTTTCTAACGAGAAAACTAAGCGATTAATTAAGCATACACACGGATTACTTGATTTGCAAAGCGGGATAATGCAGCACACTCTTAAGAGATACAAGTTTGAATTAAGACATGAGAAATAAGTATTGTTAACAATCTCATTTCATTGAGTATATTTTTATGGTATGATTGAGCTTAGAGACAAACTGTAAGTAATGTTAGACAGTATTGGAGTCGGTATGATGTCTTTCATTGTTTGAAGTATTAATCACCCAAGCGACCCCCTGCCAAGATCGACAGCATAGATAGTCTGTCTGGTAAAAGTAGCAAAAATGACAACTTGTAAAGGATCAAAAATGACTAACATGTGTTTTACGTTCAATGATATCAATCTATAATGTGGTTTGATACAGCAATATATTGTATGACAAAACAAAATATTTTTATGCGATTAAGACATTTTGGACTTATTACTCACGCATAATTACCAGATCCATGTGATGATAAAAACAAAATATATTAGCCCCTAAAAAGCTTAAAAGAAAAACTTGTTCTTTCTATTTATTTTATTTATAACTTTTGTTCAACATAATCAATTGAAAAGATAAAAAAAGACTTTAGTTAAAGTAATTTTGCATGGCACGGAGGTAATATATTTTTCAACAAAATTTCACTAGTAGTTGCAAAAGTGAAGTTAACACATAATGTAATTTTGTAAGCATTATGTCAGCTTATATTAAAAAATATGCAATGATATAATATTGCAGTGTGATATTTCGAAAAATAAGGACTGTCCGTAATGATTTAAATGTTGTAAAGTTTGAAAATGAATCGAAGTATCTTTAATGGAAATTCAATAAATATTGTGTCATGCTTAGCTGAAATATGCTTTATCTTTATGACATTTGAAACTTTTCAATATACCCTTATGTGCCTCATTTGATCAATTAGAGCTTAATTATGTGACAAAAAAGACAACAGAAAATTGATAAATTTCATCGTTAGGAAAAGACAATAAATTTAGTAGGAGGCACAATTCCGGTTTAAATTGACTGCCTATTTCGCCAACCAGAAATCACTCTAAAGCTACATCTTGATAAGGAAAATGTATGTTCAAAACATCTATTTTAAAGTGCTTAACTATGTTCATTAAATCTTGGTGACAGTTGTAAATATTATCTTTAAGTAATGAATTATAATACAAACAAAGAAGCATAATCATTAAAAAATAAAGACGCGTTATCTATAACTGAATCACCATTGACCACATAAGGATAATGTAGGGTTATGTGGTACAAGGCTATGCGATTTGTTACCTTTAGTAAATTTAATGTAACAAAAGAAAACCTGTTTTATATGAGGTACTTAAACTGTACATTACAAATGCTTTACAGTCGTTTATCAAAACAGATGTCGCTACCACTGAAGATCGCTATCTGTCGTTTCAGATTTTTTTTATATATGACATTTTGTAATGATATAATTAAAACATGAGTTAAAAAATACAAATCAATCCATTCAAAATACACGTTGTTTACCTTTTTGCTCATTGTGACCGAATCCTACAACTGTTAGGTAATGTCAAAATCTTTGTCTTAGCTAAGATCAACACAACAGAGAAAGCATCACCCTATTTAAAGAAGATAAATGTGATTGAAAAAATGTAATCATTAAGTCTTAATACCAAAATTTCATAGTACTTAGAGCAACTGACGTTGTACCGAAATTAATCCGAAGCAATATTTGAAAGACTTAATTGTAGGCATTGAAAATCTCAGTAGTTCAAAATGTATTGCACATTTGATTGATAACGCTTAAACAAGCTTAATGAGGAGCCATAACAAAATGCCAATGTTTTTTTCTAACGGGTTTGTTACCATATACATTTGCAATACTTCTTTACATTTCTATACCGGTTTTATACACGGGGGAGAATCACGCCGTTCGTTACCCAAACAAACATGATGGCGGATGCAGCCAAAAAGTAGGTTTTTCCCTTTTTTCTCTGAAATTCGTGATGTTCTAATGTAAAGGTACATATTACAACCTTCTCCACAATTTTCCTGGCACACAGGATTTTATTTCATGATGTTTCGTCCCGTACTTCATCTGAAATGCGCGTCACCAGATTCGAAGCGAGAGAATTTTCCACCGCTTTGATCGTGGTAACGTACGGCTTTTTCTCTAAAATTCAGTTTCATTTACATATATGTATATTAACTGAAACCACTGACTTTAAAAAGTATTAATATGTCGTCATCTAAGCATTCATGCCCATTTGGGCTAGAATAACCGCTGAAAATATTAATATCGGGGCATTTTCTGGAAATGATAACGTATGGCGCACAAAATATCAATGATAACGTACGGCGCATTTTTTCTGATTAATTGATTTTCTTTATAATAGAAAAGTTCTGTTTACAAAACATAAGAGGATGTCTAAAACCAAATTAAGAAACTGAAATAAATAATATTAGTGTCCAGCTTTATTTGTCATCCAATGAAAGCGTTGTATTTGTGTAAATTTTCAAAGAAGAACAAAAGTCGATGATATATCAAAGTCCGTTCATAGCAGCCTTTTATTTTTCATAGAAGTCCGTTCATAGCAGCCTTTTATTTTTCATAGTGCATCATAGAACCGCGTTTGTGCAAATGGACAGGTATAGTGACGAAATAAAGTTAATATTAATGAAGGCAAATAAAGCTTGACACTAAGTATGTTTGTATTCATCCGAAGCTGTTCTACAGAAATAAGAAATATTCTCCGGTCGCTGTCGCTCCCGTCGAAGTTTCTTATTTCTGTAGAACAACACGGATGAACACTTACATATTCTTCGTAAACACTAGTTTAAGAGTAGCGTAATTATTTTTAAAACCGTTCTCTCATAAAGATAATGACGTCATCTAAGCGCATGAGCGGTCTGGCATTAAAGGTTTCAGACGGGTTTTCCGGCATGGATAAAAACATCGAAATCCAACTCCGATTTGAAACTTTATAAATAACACTAGGAATTAATAATCAAATTCCAATGTCACTCTTTTATTGCTGATACCTGCAATACTTTTTTTTAAAAAATTAATGTCATTGTTGGGACGTTTGTGGAAAAAAACGCAAGAATATGATAGGCAAATTCTTGCATGTAATTGTTTTGATCAAATTATGACGTTCCTTTCATTTACAATTATAAAATCCGCAATTGATGCGAAGGGACCTACATTGTTTTTAGGATATGTGTATAAGCATACGGTAATTGCGATTATGTGTTAAAAATCGATTAATATACAACAATTTTGCATTAATGGTTCATGTAATGTATGTTTTTTGTATGTATGTACATGTTTATGTGTGGATGTATATGTGTATACAAGAGACCTATAAGTAACTGGTCAAATATAAAGAAAAATTCTTATTTACTAAATTCATTCAAGTTTTTCGCATAACATTATTTTCTAACTCATTCAATAAATTCTTTATAGAACCTACACTCATACATTTTTCTCTGTTATGTATTTTTCTTTCAATGAGCGACCAGATTGAATAAACACAGGCTCATCTCATCTGGGTGTAAGCTGGTCGCAATCAATTTTCGTTTTGTAAATGTTTGACGGGTTCAAATATTTAGATTTCCTTATCAGAATTTTGTTAGGAATGATTTTAGACGTTTTCTTTGGAAAAGAAAATATATCAAGCCGTCCGTACCTTTTTAACATTTTTGCTCTGCTGAATTCGTTTCCTCTTTCCGATAAGGGGATAAGACCATAATTATCGCACAACAATAGCGGAAATTTAATGTGAAGACAACACTACACAAATGTTTCATGAAAGTGGAGGCTTTTCTTTCCATTCTGCATTTTATACAAAATATTCTCAAACCAGACACGTGTGTTTTAATTGGTATATAAACAACGGATATCTATTATGCCACCAGCGAGAAAGATATTTGTTTTCAATGGTACGGCATTGTTCAATTAATTAAATCTGACCTGACCAATAATTTTTTTCAGATATCTATCATTTCCCTCATAAAAATAATTCATTATCAGCTGATTGGACAAATGGAAATCCACCAAGTAGTAAAATGCGCCGTACGTTATCATTGATATTTCGTGCGCCATACGTTATCATTTCCGGAAAATGTCCCGATATTAATATTAACAGCAGAAAATCTAGCCAGAATGGGCATGATTGCTTACTTGACAACATATTACAACTTTTTAAAGTCAGTGGTTTCAGTAAATATACACAAATGTAAAAGAAACAGTGAATTTGAGAAAAAAAGCCGTACGTTACCACGATCAAAGCGGTGGAAAATTCTCTCGCTTCGAATCTGGTGACGCGCATTTCAGATGAAGTACGGGACGAAACATCATGAAATAAAACCCTGTGTGCCAGATAAATTATGGAGAAGGTTGTTATATGTACCTTTACATTAGAACATCACGAATTTCGGAGAAAAAAGAGAAAAACCTACTTTTTGGCTGCATCCGCCATCTTGTTTGTTTGGGTAACGAACGGCTTGATTCTCCCCCTTGTTTATATATAATGCGTTATCAATCGTATTAAAACATTTATATAAAGACAACTACGAAAACGGTAATGTCTTGGTATACTGATCAATATATCTGTTCTAATGTCGTTTATTAATAAAATGATGAATTTGGAATTGTTGCTAAAAAGATTTGAACAATATAATTGTGTTGTACTAGAACATTTGTTCTTTTGTCGACCTTTACCGTCATATCTAATCATGCATTACATTACATATACTTATCAGTCCTAGGTAAGATTAAACCTGATTAGTTATCACACTTGAAACACAATTGTACAATATACCTTAAAGGCTAAATATGAAATATCGTTTTACCTATATAATTTACCTATATAAAGTTCGGTTTCTTATTGATTCATATATTTCGTCCGGAGAAAGTTCTTTTAAACTTTGGTTTCAAAACAATATTGATTTGTATAACCTTCAATTGTCAGACTGCTTCTTTAATTATAGTTTACAAGATCACAGATGTTTCAACAGTTATAACAATGACAACATATTTTGTTTGAGACAATACAATGTATAATTAAATTGAAATGATTTTCTGCAATGCACTCCTTAAGATCTGTATCTGCCAATTTCATAATGTTCATGGCCACATAATATATTAGCATTGACAATATGAAATACATGAGCATTAACTATCGAGTTTAGATATCGATAGCATGTTATAATACTTTTTCCAATGAAATGTATGATGATGAGAATTTTAATTTATTTTATATATTTAATAAATGTTATTATTTAATTCTTAAGACTGATATTTTGAAGTCAATTCCAAGAATTTTAAAGTCACTATCGTCTTTCCATCATTACTCAAGGAATTTTTGCTTATGCATTTGTTCAGACACATGTAATAAAACAACAACCTTTTTACAACATTTTATTTCCTATTTATTATCTCAAGCAGCACACCCCATTTTTTAATTTAATGAAAACTTACACAAAAACTTGTACACAATAAGTGATTTTACGTTTATGCACTAACATCGCAGAGATAAAAAAATATAACCAGTCAAAATATGCATTGAAAGTAAATTTTGCCATATTGTGGAAAAAATATTTAAAATTTTGACCTTGATTGGGTATATCAATATATTTCTGAAACTACATGCACTTACTTCCCACAGATGAAATAATAATATAACCGGTAAAAATATGCATTGTTTCTTTTATTTCGTTACTTACGGCTTTAATTGAACGAACGTAAATTTTGCCATATCGTACAAAATACATTTAAAAGTTTTACCTTGATTGTGTATGTACATGTTTATATATTTCTGAAACTAAAGATAAATTTTTCATGGATGTGATGTTTTAAAGATTAATTATATTCATTTGGAAGCATGTCTTTTTAAAGATACCTTCAGCATTTCTAAATAATATTTTTTCCATAAATCGTTTCATATAATTGCCAAATCAAAGGAATTAAGGAAGAAAATGAAATTTGGCGTAGATAAAATGCATAAACAATAGAGAACCCATTGATATTTCTAATATACCGGTCCGCTCTCTATAGCGGCTTTTCCTTTCTCGATCTTCTATTTTTAAAGAAGATTTTCACGGGCGCGTTATAAATAACTTTGGGACACTGTTTTGAAGAAAGTTGAACAGTGAGATGATGCACTTTTCCAAGATAAAATAATTGAAAAAGTTATTTTGAAACAACACTGAATTGTCTTTAAAATAAAAGTAAAAGCTGTAGCCCGCTTTAAATTTCATTTTGTAAAATGGCTTATAACGACCTCTTGATATTTCCAAATTTAAGTATCTGAATGTTAATCTTGTCATACGTCTGGCTTTGAGAAAACATCATTTAAAGTAAAGTAATTACATTTTAGATCAAATTACATTTCCCAAAATAACGTTTTGGTAATTAAGATTTGATCTTCATTCTTGTCTGGAAGACTTGGCAAATGTATTAAAATGAAATAGATTTGTATGCTTACTCTGTTATTTCTAGACTAAAATATCAACAGAAATTATACCTAATATGCTAAAATGAAAAAAAATCTGAACTATTAAGTAAAGCATTTTTGGTTATACAAATGATAAAAATTCAATAAAACTCATAAGTTCAAAATCGATCATAATAATTCAAAACACAAAAGTTAAATAGATCAAGATTAAGTGTTAATATCTAAATTTATTATAATATCAAGCAAACTATAATATCAAGTAAGTTCATACACTCAGGCGACTTGTAGGTTATCATAAGCTAATGATTTCAATGAGCTATAACTAGAAAATATCTTACTAACAGACGTTTACAATTGTAAGTGTTAAAGTAGTGTGTGATGCTGTGTTTTATCAATCCATTTTTTTATTATTACGTAATTCATATTGTCTCATGCCTATATGCAATATGAATTAAATCAATCTTATTCTGAACATCTTTAACACTATATTCACACTTCTGTCTTCCAAAACTCATATAGAACTAGACTTTGCAATAACACATAATTAAAAAATGAAATATATACCAGATACAATTTTCTTATAGAATGACGTATTATTGGAGAACAGAGAAAAGGTTGGCAGAAATTCTAAGACTGTTTTTAAACCCACATAACTCTACACTATAATGGCAAAGGTCTTCCTAAATAATAAATTAATTTCTTCTTATCATCGCGATTGACTTATATGACTGATCTGTAGAAAGCTTCATTAATAGTAATTATTGTCTGGATTAAGTGACATTACTTCTGCATCACTGCGATTTTATCAATTATGTCTGCAGGTCAAGACAAAAGTTATTAAATGAGACGAAAAAGAGACATATGCTTCAGTATTTTTGTCATTTGATATTACAAATCAAATCCTAGTTTATACAAAGCAATCACTGTGCATCCAAATACGCACCGTATTCTGCACCCGCAGGATTTATATCGTTTCAGACCATCAAAGTTGTCTGTAAAAAAGTAAATTGTGAAAGTATAAACACTAAAAAAACTGATATAAAACATTGTATTTTTATTGATGAAAATCAATTTTTTGATTATATTAGATAATAGACTGGATTACAGACTGATACTGTTATAACTGATTAATGTAAATTGTCCAGACCAAGATGAAATGTTAATATCTTATTATTATATAAATTGAATTGTAGGATTGTACACACAGACGACACCTTATCTAACCACATGCAAATGTATTGACGAGTTATATGTAGTCAATGTCTATTTGTCTAAAATTATTATTTTATAAGCGTTCATTTCGGCGAATATTTTCTCGATTTAAGGTTTTAAATTAGTTAAGGCGGAAACGTATTTTTTTCATCTTTTTAACAACATTTGTCTTTTTGACTGAAAATCGCCTACTACATGTAATAAAACTTGTAGACAGAAAAAACACTTCAAGTATTTTAAGAAAAGTGATTAAGAATGATACAAATGGTCTGGTCTTTGTGAATTAAATGATTTGATTTGTGTTAAAACATCCAATCAAATCGAATAAAATCAGTCATCTAACATTTCATGAGTGCAAAAGACTTAACGTTTCCGTGAATCCGATTCTTTATTTTAATCACGTAATAAATATTGTCACATGCCTAAAGGGAGCATAAGTTTAATCAAAATGAGATATAACGTCTAAAAGACACATATCTTACACTGCATATCTGGCCTGTTGAGTCTCTTCTATCTTTAAAAACACATAAAGCTAGACATCGCAATAACACATAATTACAATGGTAATGATTCACAATGGTAATTTCCCTAAGAAATGAACTATTACGTTAATTTCTGGGAAAAAATAAGATAACAACAATTGAGTTACCGTCTGTAAAAAAACAGCACCAAATTTATGATGTTTATAAAGTCCTCAGTAAAATGTGCTTTTAAATAAATATATATCACAAACTGATTCTTTGAAGAAAACTTTGTTGTTTTCAGTTTACGCTAATGCATGATTGTATTCAGTAGATTAGCTGGAAAGCAAATGATTTGAAGACAACTAACTAAACCACTCGTCATCGGACCCCCGATATGCTAAAGTCAAATGTAAATTCATGGTATTGGTTTTAATTCGTTATTAAATCTATGCATTCCTTAAATCTTATTCATTTTTTATAGCATGACATATTTCCTTTTACAGCATGACATAAATTTACAAGTATGCCTTGCCCTTGACATCTAAGATTGCCATCGTTTCAAGACAGCATATTATGTAAGATTATGTAAAATTTCTAATTCAAGTTATCGGTGTCGACCGTTTAATATACCATTACATTTATTTTACATTATGTAATAAAATACAAAATAAAGCGGGATTAATCATTGTTATGTAAGGAAGTTATGACTCATTATTAACGTCCGAAGGTAACTGCGCTATGGTAAGCATTTGTTCGTTCGTTCGTCTCTCTGTTTGTCCGTTTGCCATACATATTTTCGATCAAGAACGAGGGTGTATCAATATGTAATGTTATATGAAATATAGTTTCTAAATAAGGTCGTGATTCTTGTTTGTGTAAGGCCTAAAAAAACATTGTTTGTTTCCGGTGTCCCTACCTACCCTATTTTTTGGCCACCGACCCTAAACTTTTTGAGGGAAAACAGGCCGTTTTTTTTTGTTTGACGCTGCATAATAAACTTTGCACCGCATATTCATATTTCTATCGCATGCACTTGATATAAAAATATTTTAAAAAATGCCTACCTACCTACCCTATTTTTTAAAACCATTTCACTGGAATCAAACATTTTTTGTTAGGCCTTACTTTGACATGCTTCAAGACACTTTCTTTCAGATGATATCAAAATCATGTGTGTGTCATGTGGTCGATATTCGTGTTTTTGAATATCGTTTTTATGTATCATTTTGTCCTTGTATTTGTATATATATCTCTTGTATTTGTCTGTTATCTATGTTTCTTTACAGTCCGATATACAATCCATTATCCCATATCATTCCTATATCATTCCATTTCATCATCTCATTATAACAACTAATTTCTCATATTTCATTTTGACATAATTTGCATGCCGGGCCTCCGTTTTTACAAACTTCCCGGAAAATCCACCTCACGCATGCGCACTTTGATATAAATATTTCTCTTGGTTTGCGCCAGAAATTGTTTATCTTGTTTATTTATTTATCAAGGCGTATGTTTTATGTCCTTACAGGTAATTGTTGTTATTCATTATGTTTCATTATCATGCATATTTCCATTGATCGTTTATGTATTTCGGAACTGTATTTATGCACTTTGATATAAATATTTCTCTTGGTTTGCGCCAAATGTCACAGTGTGAGAAAAATGTGCAGCCTGATCGGGATTCGAACCCGGGACCCTCGGAATACCGTTCCGCAGCTCTACCGACTGAGCTATCCGGCCGCTTACACATCTTCTCCCCTATATAGTGAACAGTTCTGAACCGTGACATGTGGTCACCCGATTAAGAATGTTATTCTATTCAAAAATACCTTTCATGACATATATGGTGGGAAAGGTCAGTTAAAAGTGCTAAAATACAGGGCTAACATAAAAGCTCGAGCAAAATTATAAAAATCTGCTATGATATTTTTTTTTAAGGATTAATGTAATTTTTATGGTGACAATGAAATATCGTATGCAACTGTTCCGAGGTATTTCCTGCATGAAAAAGCTCCTACACACAAATGATATATATATATATATATATTGATGACTATGTTGAAGCATTTAAAAAATAGGATTAAACGTCTGAAACTTTGTTTTTATGCCAACGACAATTATTTCGAAGGGGGGAAGAAATGGTAAAATATTTGCTCTTTTGTGTATTGACCATATACATGCAGATTTATGTTTATAATAGCCTATTATATAATATATATATACAACTTCTAATAATAGATTTGCTTTTTTCATACTTAGTAGGGTGGTTGGTCAGGGCTAGTTGAACTGAGTACCATAAATTACTAGAATACCTGCATGATAGATAAAGATCAGAAGTAAGCCCAACATCAGTGAATGACAAGTAAGTTATTTATTAAGAGGAACTTGTTAATGTTTGTCTGTACAGAGCAAAAGCAAAAGTAACTCTAGTAAACATTAATGAAACAGTCGTGTTAAATAAAAGAACCATGGACCATAAAACCTGAATGTGCCCTTAGATAGAATGACCATAAGCGACACTAGGCGCACTAAAGGTATGATACTTGATAGGGATCAAGACGCAAAGTTTGGAATAAGTATACACACAAGCACACTGACGGATATTTCTGAGGATTATACACACAGGCAAATGCATGGATATTTCCCAATCCTCTTTAGGACAAGAGAGTAAGCCAATATGTAATTGTTAGAAAAGGTGTACCACATCTACACAGGTCAGGATTGCAACTGCTCTGATTAAAATAACTGTTCGTCTAACGACACAAACATTGCTGCATTGACAATCAAGTAAGAACAAATGCAAACCTTTAAAGAAAAGATGTTGCTCGGTTCGGTCAATTTGATAGAACCAGTGGTTAATGCAATAAGTCGCCCATGCACAACAGCACATCTTAAGCAGATGTTAACCTAAAAACATATTGTGAAACAGTTTTCCATTTAAATGCTACACTTTAGGTAAGGCATAAAATGTTTCCTCACTATCAAAAATCCGTTTATTCTAAACGGTATAAAAATTGCAGTGCTAAATAAAATAAACTTTTGCGACGGGATCAGATGTTAGAAAGCTTGCATACAACAGATAGGAGACAAAAGAAAAATAGTGACTTAAAAACAATGGGATTCTTTATCTTGTTACGGGAAACTTAACTGAAATTTAGATAAGAAGTGAACAGGAAGTGGAAAATTATACAATTTATGGTCTTCCACCAACTTTCACAAGTTAGATAATGAAATGAGAACAGAAAAGTCAATGCTACCATGGCCTATTAACGGCAAACGTACAATTTGATTTCATTCAGATGTAAATTAATCACGATCAAATTGACATTTGTTGTGTAACAGATCCATGTTGTGCCCAATTTGCCACTGGTAAATGTCACTGTGAGGTTTAGTTCATTTTACATTGGAATTGAATCCCTTGAGGAAAAACATTTGTTTTACGTATTGTAGACATATGTCACAAACTCCTATAGTTTATTCCTTTCATTAAAATACAAAGAATGAAATTGGTTGAATGGATATTTATTATCTTTAAGTTAATATAATTTATAAAAACTGAAAGCTTACAGGTATGTTTTACTGTTGTATATTGTTGCATTTCATTTATAAATACTAAGATTTTGTTTATAATACCACATGAAGAGGGTTTTTATTTTTTTTTATGAATTCTAGAACACTTTGTGGTTATATTATTTCAGTATAATAATAAATTACAATTTCGTTTCAAAGTGCTCTAATAACGATCAAAATACTATTTAAATGTACTATCTGGATCTATATTTGATTTTTTCCAATCATATTTATTGAGATGCATTTCACTGTATTTCAGAGTGACTGTAAACAAAATAATATTTCTTTTTTGAACTTATATTCTTTCAATATATTTCAAAGCAGATAATTTGTAATAGATTAAGTATAATTACAGGCTCCAATTGATCAAGGTTTTATTGACAAAAAAGTAGGATCAATCACTGTAATTTGCATTTAAAGAAATTTATCTTTTAAGTATTTATTATCGAATTCTTTGAATATATATAGAAGTTAAAAGACCTTACAAACACTACTTTACAAATTTTATGTACATGCAGAAAATCAATTGAAAATGAGGCTAATTCAAGATCATGACACGTTGTCATATCCTAGTAAATCATCAAATTCAGAGGCTTTTGATATAAGACCATTACGAAATTGAGTTGCTGAAATTCTATTGCTGCTTTGTCTTCCATTTGCTTAATTTAATTTTACTTTATCCCATTTTATCAACACGATTTTCTCTCCGATCTTAAGGAAATTATTTTTCTCTGACATTTTTACTGCTGTAAATGAAATTGACATAGTGAAGGATTTCTATAATTATAGTAAATTGTTACAAAGATACACGCTTACGCACGCATGCACACACGCACACACACTTGAAAACTTATCTCTAGTATACATATTTTGCAATGAGGTTTGTTTTTCATTTTCATATTGTACAATAGCCATTCGCAATGCAAATTTGTAAAATCATTTTAGAATTCAAACGATCCTCTAGTGAAGCGATGCATCTCTCTGGCAATTGACCTAGGTCATTGATTCTTGTAATCATTTGTCTCATTGATTCAGAAAGTAATGGATCACTTGCAAATAATAAATTATAACTGGTAGAATATTAGGTAAAGGCACTTATGGATCTACCCGGCCGATTTAGTTTAAACATATTTTATTCATAATCATACACAGTACATAATATACAATCATTCAATATATACAATGATGAAATGGATTAGAACGAAAGATATAAAATCTTATATAGTTCTTCTCCGACTCTATTTTGAATTAACAACAAAGTGATCGCATCAATCTACTGAGACAATGTGTATGAAATCAAATACATATATTAGATATACATATGTTAGAGAAAAAAACCCTTAAGGATACATACATATTCAGACATATATAATTAATTGGGGGAATTAGTTATAATTATAACGTTATCCTAGCACATTAAGAACTGACTTGCTTTGGCTGGTTCTAGAGAATACAAATTTAATGGTAGAAAAAACCGACTGTGATAATGAGTACAAGATGTTTCAATAAATCATGTTTCGAACCTCTTACTTAGTTTGATATATTTATGAACTGCAGAAAATATAATCTCATTTGCTTCAATTGATTTGGATTCCGTTCCGAGCAAGATGATCTCTAATGAAGGAGCTATAATATTTGATACTTTACTAAAGAGAATACGTCTTATGTTATCAAATCTTTGACATTCATAAAAATAGTGGTAGGTTGACTCCATTTCACCACACTGACAAAGGGGCGATTGAACAATATTCTTTAAAAATAAATGTTGATTGAGAGAGCTGCAATTTCTCCGGAGTCGCGTGTGAAGTATTTGATATTTCCTGTCACCGTAATAGAATAAAGAGTTGCTTTTGCTACTTCCCTGATTTAGGAGAGACTTAAAGTTGTATAATGAGTTTGCATTTCTAACATTGAGTGGTAACTCATTCCATTCTTTTAATGTTGAAGGAACAAAAGAATTAGCGTATAGAGAAGTTCTTGTAGATATAATTTGGAGATTTGTTGAGTTACGAAGATTACTGTATTAGGAACAAGATTACACAGATATTCAGGAGATATCCCATTTACCATCTTAAAGAATAAAATTAATTTATGTTTACGACGGCGCTCAGCAAGACTTTCCCAGCATATTTCGTGATAGAGCTCCGATATGGAAACAAGTTTAGTGCATCCATGCTGTATCTTTTCGAGTTCTTCCTTTTCATAGTTTGAACAGTTGTCCCAAACTACATCAGAATATTCTAAAACTGGTCGAATAAAAGCAAAATATATAACCTCCAATGATCTACGATCAAGCAAATACTTAAGACGTCTCATAACATTTATTCGTGACCAAGCCTTGTTTTTAATGTAAGAAATATGTTCATGCCAGGAAGCATCATCTGAAAGAAAACAGCCCAGATGTTTGTGAGATTCAACCACAGGGATGCTTACATTAGACATAGACAATGGAGGATGGTGTGGTTTATTCATCTTTTTAGAAATTACCATTGACTCAGATTTATTAGGATTGAATTGCACAAGCCAAGTGTTAGCCCAGTTTGATATCATTTCAATATCCAATTGCATTTGAGTTGCTGTTTCTACTGGAGACTTAACAATCATATACAAACTTGTATCATCTGCAAAAAGATTAATTTTTGAGTTAATATCTGTAACAATATCATTTATAAAGATAAGGAACAAGAGTGGTCCTAAGATAGATCCCTGTGGGACTCCAGCCTCCATATTGGTAAGATCTGAAGTACTTCCAGGTAAAACCACACGCTGCTGTCTATCAGTGAGGTAACTAGAAAACCAATAAAAAAGATTTCCTCTTATTCCTGCATGATGAAGTTTAGAAAGAAGCCCCTTATGCCACACCTTATCAAAAGCTTTACTTATATCAAAAAATACAACTCTTACTTCAAGGCCTTCATCTAAAGCTTTAGTAAAAGTATCATACAAAAAGACAAGCTGATTTACTGTAGAATCGCCTGGAATAAAACCCGATTGAAATGGAGAAAAAAACTTTGAACGATTAAGGAAATTAAATACATGCTTAAATATGATTCGTTCAAAAACCTTTTCTATTGTTGATAACAAGGATACAGGCCTGTAATTTGACACAAGTGAACGATCTCCTTTTTTTATAAACTGCACATACATTAGCAATTTTCCAAGATGATGGAACATAACAATTTTAACTCGAATTGAATAATTCATAAAGAGGTAATTTTACGTGTTCAACGGACTCCTTTAGAAGTATGTTATCAACACCATCAGGTCCTGAAGCTTTTCCAATTTTTAGACATTTAATTGCATCTTCAACTTCAGAGGTGGAAATTGCAATTAACTCCAATGATTGAGGATTAGCTGAAGCAGATGATAAGATAGGGACTTCTTTGTCAGAGCCAGTAATTAATGATTGTCTTGTAAAATAAGTATTCAAAATATTTGACTTTTTCTGTCGATTTATGGCCAAAACATTTCCTGTTTCATGTAGTAATCAGGCCCGAACATCACCAAGGATGCTAAGCTAAGCTTCTTAGGCCGATTTGGTGGACGTGAGTCTAGACTAGTCACTTCACAGACAGCTGTGAGATACAAGGGAATCCAGGAACCAGTCCCTAGCTCTTATTGAAACGACCCCATCGTTTTTTTTACATGTGTCACAATCGGCGAGAAACGCAGATAAACAAAACTCTTAAATAAGCAAAATAAATTTATGACGCAGTGTTCTGAAATTAAATGAGTAAGAAAGAAAATATCTTAGACACCAAATACGTATGGAATATTAAAAGTATCAATCAAAACCTGAAACAATAAATACACATGCAATATCGTGATACGTTTAGCAAAATGATTCTTTACTTTTGAGACAAAATATAATGCTAGAAGTCATGATGTCTATTTTGATTTATATCACTGTTTATTTAAGATATTTTGGACATAATCTAATCGTGATATTCGACAGAAATAATAAGAATCACTTATGAATGTCTGTCACATAAAATATGCAAGCGTGGTTTAAAAGATAATGTAAAACTTCAAGAGAGAAAATTACTATATTGTTAATAGAAATACTAAATTGTACGAATACTTAGTTTGTGTTTGTCATTTAAGAAATCGTTCATTTTATAGTAAATTTTAACACTTAAGTAGACACATAATAAATTATAAGAAACCTACATACGACATAAGCTATAGTGTATGTATCGTATAAACTTAATGAATCATCAATCAGTTAGGCCTGATAATAAAAATATAACAATGCTTTGGCTTTCTATCAACTAATCTAAATCGTTGTAATTGAATATTACAGATATTTACAGCAAAACAACTTCTGCCGAGTCTTTTAAACATATTTTAATATTATTTAGAACTACATGTTATCATTGTTATTATGGACATTCTTGACATTAACCAAACCACTTAAAGATCTATGTCGATTTTCTTTTATTTAATCAGAAAAGACAAAAGTTGTTTGTTTTATCAACTGCGTGACACATTTGTTGTTTTATATCCGAATTAATGTTCAATGTTATCTCTTACCGGTCAAAGTGATAGGGGAACAAAAAGGAGCCAGAATTAATTGAACAAATAATGACTGTCTAAACTGCGTCAAATATCAATTGTATACGCTTATGTCAACTTAACAAAACCAGAACAAAGCTTGCAAACATATAACAGTCATGTTAATTGATATATTAACACTTGATGAGGCTGTCTAGCTAAAACTGTACTGTCTCGTGACTTAGCGCAATAAAATCTAAAATCAGATTGAAAAGTAAAACAGTTCCGATAGTTTTATGTCTGTAAATAAGCCATTTCCTGAAGTTACAATTACTGGATAATCAGCATAATGAAAAAAAATATATAGTTGCCAGCAAATGCAACATACATACGTTATTCCTGCAATATCTCGGTACAAAATAATCTTGTGGATACATATATCGTTAAATGACATGATCCTTCATGGCGTTTCTTAAACAAAGCTTATTGTATACTTTGTGTTATTTCTATTTCTGCAGTACTGGTATTCGCAAAATAATTACATGTGCAACACACTGACTTTTTTCATTTGTTTAATCATTAGCTTAAACAGATAATCACCAGGTCATATCAACAATCAAGTACAAACACATAATATTTTTATCTTGGTACTTCAGGGACTACGACAACCAAATACAAATTCGTTGGAAAACAAGATTTACATTTTGTTTATAGAACAGTGAGTTTAAATTGTGTTCATCTAAACATAAAAATAGAGAATAACAAGAAACACAAAATGCCAAATGAAACATTAACATGTATTATCTTAAACATGTATATTTATCTATACTCTCAGGTTAGATGACAAATTACAAAAACATTTAAACATGAAAGTCTTGGTTAAATATTAAACTAAAGTATGTGCTTAAAGATCCTGTAACACAATTTTTTATGGTTTCATATCATAAATATGATGCTCAAATTAAGATTTATCAACTTTGTAAGTTCCAAAAATCATTATTTATAAAGATATTACCGAATTTAACATTTCATGTAAATAAAGGGAGGTAATAAAAATGTATTTTCTATAAAGTCTTAGTCAAAGTTTTCAATAAGAAATGAATGCATATATTTTAATGATTACATTTAATGATAATGTACAATTATTTGCACTACATATTTTACATATTCTTCGATGTTTGAAAATTGTTTTATAAGCATAAGTAATGATTATTTTATTAATATATAATTACATAATTCAGCCAGTAATTGTCATTTTAAGTTACTGAGGTGAATATATATATGATTTAAGAGAAAAAAGCAACACATTTTTGAGATGTTGATTCTTCATCAAAAATCAAAGATATATGACATTAGGAAAAAACGGGCTCGTACCAGCCATGGGCACATAATACTTCGTAAATACTAAATGGATTAAATACAATTAGTTTGCCTTTGACAAAAGGAAAAGTATTTACACGCAGTTACACAATCGAAGTTAATGACTTGAACGTGTTGTAAATCATACTGCTTGACGTCAGAAAAAGAAACTTTAATCGAAAATGCATCTAACGTTCATAAAGACTAATATTTTTGAAATATCGCTTTGGATTCCCATGAGAGAACATATACACATATGAGTCAACTAGGAAAATTTTAAGACTTTATAGCGACCTTACATATCAATTTACATCCAATATCAAAACAAAGACCAGCAAAACAGTATACCATGAGCAAATAATTTCTCTAAAACACAAGACTATAATGATATAAAATATGATAAACAAGATCAACAAGGAAAGGCGGCGTTCAATGAACGCAACCCCCACATGACCCAGCAACAAGAACCAATGGCAAGGAGCCCAGACGGACCCCAAACAAAAACAGGACAGGGCAAAGACAGAGCACGGACAGGTTAATCATTAAATGATAATTAATTTGTAACTCATTAATTTGTAACTGATTAAGAATTCAAAGAAAATAAAAATAGGCCCACAAAGGGGAAGGGGACAGGAGACCGGGGGAGGGGGTGGGGAGTAATCAAAGAAATAAAAACTAGAGGCAATGGGGAAGATACTTACCGTAGACGAGAAAACAACAAGGGACACAAGCAAAAGTGTCACCAAAACAGTATGAAACAACATAAGACATACATCTGAGGAACACAGTGGGGCGCCGCCTTGGAACGGTCAGCAGCATAATAATGACTGCTGGGGAGTTTAAACCGGTTAATGGTGCACCAAACCTCGCTCTTAGCCCCACCATGTTCCTATAAACGAGACAGTGTAAATAAAATGAATCCCCGCCAAGTGAAATTCTAACAGTTGTCATGGTTACAAAAGGTTAAATAAGTAAAACACTAAAATGATCATGTAGAAACATATAAAAGTAAACCCAATGACCATAACAAAAGTACTCAATGTCCTAAAGGAAGACAGAGCAACAAGAAAATCACCTACAAGGGCCCGTCATACATCGTTATATTTCTATTGCTAAAATAATTTTGATTGATTTATATTACATTACGATGAAGCCAAACATGAATTGGAAGTTGGGAGCCAAAATACTTCACTAGGAAGAAAATTACTTCGTGATATTGTCTACTTAGTGTCTAAAAAGACAGGTGAAAACATTTGAATAGTTTTATTACCAAATGATGCCAATTGTATGTTGCTTCCTTGCAAATGCTTCTAAACCATATTTGTTTATTAATTTAAAACTTGGTATATTTTATAATAACATGTGACAGGCTTAAAATGGCATCAGGTCGATCTTAAGGTGACGTGTAACCAACGCTGGAAAGCCTTTTACTCTATATCATTGCATTGAGAAGTTGCAGCATTTTAAAATCAGTTTTGGTGGAAAAAACAATGCAAAATAATACATTTTGGCAATTTTGAGACGTCCCCCGTTGCCATGGTAACAGAAAATTTAAGATAGAGCATGTTGTTACAAAGGTTATGGTTCAGTCAACATATGTACCAAGTTTTATCAGTATTGAAGCCCTCTTTATTGTTTTATAAAACGCGGTAAAAAACTTGGTCACAGTAGCTAAAAATAGAAAAATATTGTTAACACTATAGTGGCTGCAGTTTTTATCCAAATGTCCTGGAATTTGGCATGCAAATTTGTTTTGATTATTTTTAGGTAAAGTTTTAATATGGATTTCATGGAATCAAAAACTAGGTCACACTGCCCAAATATTGAAAAACCTTGTTAACACTTTAGAGTTCACATTTTTGACTTATTTGGTGTCAAACTTTGTCAGGATACTAAGTATTGCTCGGATGAGTTCGATGGGTCAGGTGAGCGATCTTGGGCCATCTTGGCTCAGTTGTTTTTTTCTCTTAGAAATATGTTTATATTTGGTAACATAGTAAAACACGATTTATAAAATAAATCGCCAATTCTTTTAATAATATTTCAACAAGTTTACCTAATTATATCATGGTTATTTGTTGAGGATGACTAGTTACAGATAAATGCCTATTTTCCACTACCAATTGAAAGGAATGTTTTATTTAAGTAGAAATATATATAGTATCATAGTAAACTTGCTTAAAAGATTAAAGCAAAAAAGCTTTTAATATACTCGTTCTTGTCGTAAAGTTTACAGTTAGTTTAATATTAGCAAATATTATTAGCAAAAGCGGTGAGGAATTAAAATGCAAAAAAGGCTTATATTAATATCAAGCTCGCTATGAGACATGCAGAACACGCAAATTTTGTCACGTGATATATTGCTTTAATGAACGATAAAGTCATAATTATTTGATTGATATTCTTGCTTTACAAATATCATAAAATTAAAAGGAAGAACTGAAAGTCTACAAACCATTCTGTCTTTCCTTAAGAAACAAACTAATAGTTTTAATGGATCATAACTAATAACAATTTGAATAATGTGTACTGCAAGAAGTGATTAAGTCGATTAGCTAAAAACTGAATAAGATCAATTTGTGTCTAATCATGGCTGATTCATTTACATTAAAAGAAAATACGTTCTTAACTTAAAATCAACATTTCATAATCATTGTTTTGGAATTATTTCTTGCAAATAGAATGTCTGTCTCGTTCTATGTATAACAGTAATAATCATGCATTCTAAGGTTTGTTGGGGAATGAAAAAAATTAAAATTGAATATTATTGAATAGAGAGTTTGGAATGATTTTCGGTTATTTTTTACTGCCGTTTTACAGATATTTGCGCGCGAGGAGAAAATAAACATTGTAATAATTATATATTTTCATTTGAACGTTTTGAGAAGAAAGGTTATAACTACATTAATTTCTTATGATTGTAATGTTTGCATATTTATGTGGTTCAGCATTAACGTTTGGCAGCTTATATAACCAGAAATAAATAACCAGAACATTTGGCAAAAGTTTATTTAAATATTTCTGTTATTTTAATATTCATTACGAAATACTCCTAAAATTTAATATCTTTTATGTTTTGAAATAAAACTAGGATGCATCATGTAGTATTTATTCAAATATATCAAATCATGTCTCACGGTTTATTTTCTAATCCAGAGTCATCCGTTCTATTACCCATTAAGACGTTCTAGAAATGAATAATTCGGGATAAATGTAAACTATTAGGTATAAAGAGTTTTGTCAGATTATAATTATGACTCTGTATAATCGGTTGTCAGCTTATATACAGAGAGAAAGAGAGAATAACATGCTACAGTCTTTTGATATCAATTTTTAATTTGAAGAATTCAGAAATTTCTGTTACTTGCTATCAAAAGATCATTTAACGTCAGTCTGATTAATATGTTTGATATCTCCATCACAAACTTATATATATTTATTTGACTGCTAATGTCTGGTCCATTTCGGTTTGAAACAAACCAGACGCAACCTTGTTGTAGATTTGTCAACATAACTTTATCTACAGGTCTGATGTAAATGTTTTATTTGACGTGCATGTCTCACGATTAAATTTGTGGATTACAATAAAAAAGAATTTAATGTTTCCATCAATTGCAATTAAAGTATGATATGTGACATTTGAGCTTCACATATTCATTCACATAAACTGCGAATGCAATTTTTGGCGGTTATGTTCATCTGTTACCCTTGTTTCCTCTTCAAAACATAAACGATATTCTTTTTTTTTCTACCAATAAAAATTAAATATTTTCATCGGGTGGTATGAAAATTATTATTTCATGGGTGTCTGTTGAAAAAAAAAATATGTTGAATAATATATAAACATTTTTCCCTTTTTTTAACATAACAATTTGAAAAGCTTTCTCTTAAATTTTGGAAAATGGCTGAATTTAGAAGAAAGTACATGTCGACCGGCAAGACACCAATGGAAATACTAAAAAATATGTTTCACTTTTACAGTTAAAAGATGTAAGCTACTATTGTAATTATCTTGCTACCTCTTCTTTCTTACCAAAACATCAACTTTCTTTTTTTACATTTGATATTAAAGTGTAACAAAAAATTTAATTTTAAAACAAGAAATAAAGAAATATGGTAGCTTTCAAAATAAATAATTACATTTAAACAAAATATTTCAAATAGACAATGCAGAGGGGACATTTATTTCCTTCTCAGTGTACATAATGAATGATTCATTACAGAATAAGATCTTAAATGCGAGAAAAAAAAAAAAAAAAAAAAAAAAAAAAAAAAAACACACACACACACAGAAGAGAAAGCTCAAAAATATATTAGCCTATTTTGAAGCGGATCATCAAATTTGATTCAAAAGATTCTTAACTATCTTTGCATATATTTCTGTTTAAAGCGCCCCAATTCATTTATGTAAGAAATTCTAATGTTATTTTTTTTAGTTTTTAAACCTCAGTGGAGTCCCTTTAATGTGCTATTGGATCATTTATATATAAAGATACAAGAAATATCGGTCAGGTTATATCTTTTGTCACTCTGATGAATTGCGTAGGTATCTGCACCACAAATTAAGATATATTGTACTAATCTGTTTTTGTCTGGATCTTAGCCGTTTGTAAAAAATCCAGAGCAATTTTGCTGAAAAATTGTGATTGTAACTTTTTCTAAAGAAGTGTGGTTGTAGACATTTTACTTGGCGTCAATGTCATAAAAGTAATTGAAATTGTGGAGTACAACGATTAAAGATTAAACAATTCTATCAATTCTTATTAATGAAATTTCTCATTAGAAGCTGATTAATTTATTTGATCAATTGTGAACGACTGGCGCTTATGCAACTAGTTTATGACTGATTTCCCTTCCTGCTAACCATTTCCGCATGGATCATTTTCGTGGAATAAGTCGAAAAAATCATACGATGTATAAAATTTCACCTTGGTGAAGTGGAAGCCGGAGACTTATTTGAATCACCCTTATGGTTTGTTCCTGGGTCAAACAAGTACTTGCTTAATATGTGGAAACATGGACGTGTCCCAAGACTGGTGATAAATAAGATACATGCGCGCGTCAAGGCACTTTAAGGACATGATATATTTACTGGAGGTATTTTGATATTTATCAGTTTTTCCAAACATCATTTTTTTCTATGCATGTTTCCCTTTCAGTAGCTTTTAATACATATACATGAATAAGATTTTAACCAGATTAAAATATGATAACCAAGATCAGAAAGGAAAGGCAGCGTTCAATGAACACAACCCCCATACGACCCAGCAACAAGAACCAGTTGTAAGGAGCCCAGACGGACCCCAAACAAAAACAGGACAGGGCACAAGAAAGAGCACGGACAGGTTAATTACTGAAATGATAAAAAATTCGTAACTGATGAGGAATTCAAAGAAAACAAATAAATTATTGAAAAATAGATGATAATTTGAAACTGATAAGGAATTTTAAAAAACAACAACAAAGTATTGATTAATAAGCCCACAAAGACGGGCACAGGGGAAGGTGACAGATGACCGGAGGAAGGGGGGGGGGGGTAAACCAAAGAAATAGAAACTGAAGGGCAAAAGGAAAATACTAACCGTAGACGAGAAAACAACAAGGGACACAAGCAAACTTGTCACCAAAAACAGTATGAAACAACATACACATACATCTGAGGAACACAGAGGGGTGCCGCATTGGAACGGGCAGCAGCACAAGTACTGCTGGGGAGTTTAAACCGGTTAATGGTGCACCAAACCTCGCTCTTAGCTCCAACATGTTCCTATAAACGGGACAGTGTAAATCAAATGAATCCCGCCAAGAGATATTCTAACAGTTGTTATGGTTACAAAAGGTTAAATAAGTAAAACACCAAAATGATCATGTAGAAACATATAAAAATAAAGTAATCCCAATGACCATAACAAAAGTATTCAATGTCCTAAACGAAGACAGAGCAACAAGAAAATCACCTATAAGGGTCCGACGAAGCAAGGCAGAAGACGAACATAAAGGCAATTCAGTCCCAAAAGGCTTTAAGAACTGTCCATTATAGAGTCTCCCACTTGGCCCGTCAGATGTAATCAAAGAGGAAAGCGTGGTGTCCAACTGTAAAAGGGTTGAACACTAAGCATGCAGTATGTGATAAAATAGCAGGGTCATAATCTCTTTTAATAAAACGTATAATGATTTTTGTAAAAACAGCAGACAAATTACCATGAAACAAAATATTACGAAGTTTGTAAATCACATCGCCATAAAAACTAAGCTGGCTAATCCCTTGTCGCAGAAGAGTTTTTAAATCACTATTGAAGTTTGAAATTGAAATCAAAATTACGATTGTATAATTTTGTAAAATATTTCCGTAATTTATGATAGAGGAAGCCCTGTTTTAAGATGCTTGCTGGTAATAAAAATATTCCGCTGGTTGAAATCCTTTACGTTGCTACAAGCTCTGACGAATCTAAGTATCTGAGAAACATATACCCCGTAAGATGTTACATGGGGTAAGTCTCCATCTCAATGTGGACAATTAACTATACAAAAGTCAATGCCACCACTTTTATCATAGATTTTCGTTTGAGAAGAATTGTTGTTGATAATAATATGAGGATCTAAAAATGATGTACTAAAATTTCAAGAGTTCGTTTTATTAAGTTGTAGTTCATGGGGATAAATGTCAGACACCATTTGATGAAAATAAAAATTATCTAAATTAAAAAAATATCATCAAGGTATCTGGAAGTATAATTAAAAACGTTTATAACATCTTGTTGTTTATCTTCAGAGTACTCATTATAAAGTCTCTTTCATAGCAGAACAAAAAGAAATCGGCGACCAGGGGTGCGCAATTAGTATCCATAGAAATTCCTATGATCTGTTTGAATAGGGTATTACCAAACCTGACATATATGTTGTCTAAAAGAAAAGAGAACGCTCTACAAACTTCGTCAAAGGTCATAGTATAATGTTTAACAATATTGGACAGGAACAATAATTATTTCACACGTAAATACATGCCCTAGATAGAACAAAGACGTATGATGTAATTTAAGATGAATAATCACAATAACTTCTCTACAAAAACAATATCTAAGGGAAAAAAATAATGGAGGTGACAACAAACCAGCACAGTGCACACAATGTAATGGATAATTGCTAAGCAAAATCTTAGATGTGACAAAGAAAAACAAAAAGATGATTAATATCACATTAACCTATTGTTTTGTAGCGGAAATCAAATTTCCGTACAGATTATTAAATCGAAGATTGCAACATAACCTTTTCTTGAAAATGGTATTTGACGAGATATGAACTATTTACACAGGAATGTCATATCCATTATCAAATCATGAGTGAACTCATTTCATAGTGTGTGTTCTTTAATATAAATAGCAAAACTGAAACATTACAGGTCACAGATATGGCGAAACAGAGTATTACAAGCTTGGTTCGATTGACCCGGTTCAGGAAAGGTAGTGGTAAAGGGTGACTACTGAGTAATAACAGCACATGATAGAAAAGTGCAAAAGACATAAGACCTTACCCCTTTGGAATTTTTAATTATATATTACTGCAAAACCAATTACGACACATTTATAAGGAAACCGTCTCTAGATAATAGTTCAAATGAATTACAGGATGTCGTCTCGACGCTTTGCCGATGTGTTTTGTTTAACATTAAAGGGCTTCCGTCTCTTGCAATTCATCGTTAATTATTAAAATTTGTTGGGCATGTACGACTTATGCCTTTTTTTCATATTGCACAAACATTTTCTTTCGACATGAATTCAAAAAAGAAAGATCCCCAAAAGCACGTCTAAATGCCAAAATTGAAATATGTTGTAGACTCGGTTGATTGATCATGTTAAATTACAGTAGTGGACAATTCAAGGTACGTCCACGCTCCCTAGCACCGTTTAAGTATTTCATGAAACTATAAAATTTGAATTTATTAACCTTCGAAGAAGTATAAGCACGGCGGTCATCATAAAACATTCCATGTGACAGGTAAGTGTTATAGCATAATATCTTAATAACAACGTGTTGTATCAAAGTACAAGAAACTAAAGTGCCCTAAAAGAGAACGTCTAACATGTTTCACACTTTTCTCCTATCAAACAGACAGGACAATCAGTTTCCACTTCCTGGAACTAACGTTCTGGTGTTTTAGCTTGAGGAAAAAACATAATGGTGACCGGAGAAGGGCTCGAAGACAAGATCTCTGGTTTGAAGGACAGAAACCACTTAGACCACTGCTCGTATTCATAGTAGCATTGAATGTTGCATGAAAAATCATTCTCATATTTGTATTTGTGGCTTTTTAACTGATCGTTTCTGTTGCTCAAATATTATTTTCCCTTAACATTCATCCCCTTTAGTAGACTTCGATAAAGGTTCGAAAACTAGATTACTTTATGACTGAACAAGGAATTATGTAAGCATTCAAAATGACTGATTGGGAAATAATCTCCAAGAGGATATTTTTCCCTGCTAAGTGCATATAATGTATAATTAATTACTAAACATTCGCAATTGTGAGAAAAGAACATCAAAAAACGAAATACGATATTAACCTATTTTTGTCGTGGAACATCAAATTGTCTCTCAGAGAGTGATTAATCAAAGATTGCAAAATAACATTTTCTAAAATAAAAAGTTAATTTGGTCGAGATATTAAGAACAGTCTTTGCTTAAGAAAGTTACCGGTACATCCTTTTATAAACATCATTATATTTTATAAACTCATTTGAATGTTGGATTCACCTACTTTTTCGAACAAACGCTCATGCTGAATAGAAGAATTGTTAGAAAAGATGTTTCAGAATCTTTCAAAGACTTTTCAACCTCTTTCGTATTCCGTGCATCATGCTCTATTCACGAATTTTATTTTTGAAATATAAACTTATATTTTGTTATTGCAAAAAGTGACTGAACAAATTTCTTTCACGAATGAACAACATGTTTTATTTAACAAATTTGTAATTGAATTTGTTACCTTGAACATAATATTTTGGCAATAAATTAAAATTCCACAGATATTCCTAGGATTTCTTTACTTAAAAAGTGTCAATTTTTATCAAAAGACAGAGTTACTTTTTCTTAGAGTTGAAATGGTGCATGTTGTTCTAACAAAACTTACAACTTTATCCGTTGCCAGTGGTGTTAGCGGTATTGAGCCTTTCAGTATCTCTAACATCGTAATAAACGACTAAATGGGTTCGAATTCTCATATCTTAGCTCCAGCAGATGAAGTGGTTTTCACCACTGGTGTTGCTTAAAGTTTTATCACCCGAGGTCAGCCAAAATCATCTTTTCTGTTACGCCCGAAGATAGCCAAAATCACAATTCCTGTTTTGGTGCGATATTAATTAAATTGTTTTGGTGCACCGTAAAATCCAACCAAACAAACCCAGTCCAACCAAATCTGCAATTGTTATCATTTCTCCCTCGAAATCTGCATTTTTTAAGGAATTACAAACAGAAATGTAATTCAAAAGGACAAACTTACATTTTCTTAATGCTTACTTTATCCGAATTATTGTTTATAAGTACGTAACTTATATATCCCTTTGCACTTCTGTTTCAAAATTATAAACTGGCTTTTAGGGTTGCTTCTACATGTTCTAAGTAATGCATCACACAAACGTAAAGCGAAAAAGCATAATTTTACCCCCTCCAGGTGGAATTTGTTCACTTTAACTATAACAAAAAGACAAATTATGGCACTTAAATTTCATGGAAACTGTCTCTAGGTTATAGTTGAAACAAATAACAGTATATCGCTTTGATATTTTTCCTATGACTCTTATCATTGCAGGACTTCTCTCATGTGCAATTTATGTTTGTCTACCATGGGTATAAACATTTCTCTTAAACATAAGACTATTGTAATGTTAACAGTCATACATCGTTAGGTTTATATTGCTAAAATAAATTTAATTGATTTATATTATTTTACGCTAAAGACAAACATAAATTGTAAGTCAGGCGCCACAATGCGTTTATTATCTGCACAAAAAGTAATTAAAGTCTGCTTAAAGCTATTGTCTACTTAGTGTATAAAGAAGTAGGTAAAATATTTCAACAGTTTTATTAACTAAAGGAGCCAATTGTTTGTTGTCTGCATGCAACTACTTCTACAAACGTTTTTTTGTTTGCTTTTTTTTTACATCACGTTCCTTGGTTCTTTGACAGCGTGTTCTGAAAACATTATTTTAATATAACATTACGATAGTGAAAACTATAATTTTTTTCTAGAACATATGTTGCATCATTTTTTTCTAAAAATTTTTTCTACAGGTAATTAAGTCCAATTTAAACGGTTTTAAGCTATTGTAGCAAAACTATGATAAAGGTTAGATAGTAAAGAACTGTGTAGAAACAGACATATATATCCTTTGAAAGTACGTTAACAAAGGATTAACAAGAAAAACACAATTGTATTTCAAATAAAATAAAATCGATACATACATAAATACATCTAATACACGTGGAAATGTTATTCAAATATAGAGGCTATCAAAAGTTTTGATTTAGTTCTTACATACTATTATGCATCTTTTTGTCAAGGTAAACAATGTTATTCATATACTAGTTTTTTCTGACGCTGCTAACAGGTTACGTCGCATACGACAAACATACTATCTCCTCATTTTCTAGTAATTATAGTTATACAAGAACTTGGTTTTTAACGTTTAAATAGCTGTGTTTCTTTTGCACTTTTCATTTATTTATGATGTCTTTACCGTACTGGATATATTTCACAATTACATGTAGTATGATATTTGTGTTGATATAACAATGTATTACTTGTTTCATGATCATGTACTATTTGTGGTATTATGTAAACTTATGAATTTTGTTTAGATAGAGGATATTGAATGAGTGTAAGTTAAATACTAAATTTATTGCACGAGTTGATTAAAATTATATTATGCGAGTTCTGGAATTTAATATCCTATTTATCACTTACCAAAAAAAAAAAAAAAAAAAAAAAAGACCGTTTAAAGTGAAATAAGAGTCATTTTTTGAGAGGCTAAAATAGTATCTTGATTTTTTCTAAGCTGACTCATCACTCATCACAGACATTTACAATATAAAAATATTTTCATTCTTTTATTTCATATCTGCAATTTGTAAAGATAATTATTCTCTGAAAAATTCTTGATTTTTGTTTGGTATTTTTTCAAAATCACTACTCCGTGACGTCATACTGCCGCGGTAATCAGGTTTAGGCATACGTACGTTGGTAATAAATAGTTGTGGTATGAAAACCCTTTTATATAATAACTTTAACAATATTTTTTAAACAAAAAGCATGATGAAAATTTATAGGTAAATGCTATAATTAGCTCGCAAATATTTTTTATTATTTTTGATAACAATTTTCCAATTACTACGCAACGACCGACTGTTTATGAACGTTGCAACACCGTATTCTGAATATCATGCATGTTCTTTTGTTGTTATAAACCATTAATAGTCCTTTATATTTTTGAAAGACAAATAATGGTAAACTGTCGCTTACATCAGAGACATTGATCATGCTTGCGTGATAACAAAGGAAAACTAACTTATCAGTACACCTTAGGAGGCTGTACGCGGAAAACGCTCATAAACCGCTATACCATATAGCTGTTAGTAAATATTTTGCATACATTTAACTAAAAATTCACTAATGGTGATGAACATATAGTTTGAAAACATTATATTCTTAAACCATGTATCGCCGAAAAAAACTATTTAACTACAAAACCGTAAGGACCCTCCGACAAAATTTCATCACAAGTTTACATTTAATATTAGCAAAATAAAAAAAAGCAAAATACTTATATTTTCATCTTACATTATTCATTAATCAAACTTTTAACATAAAAGTATCTTTTAAAAATATGTCTGGCAATTGACAGATCCCTACTCTGATCTTTTATTTGTAAAGGAATAAATTTAAACATGTGCTCTTTTGTTTAAGAATATTTTGTAGTGAAAGTCTAAATATATCCACTAATATCATACTTAGAATTAGACAGGTCAGGGATTTATATAACCAGATGTTTAGTTATCTCCAAATAGAGACATTCAAATATTTGGGGCAAAAAACATGACCAAAGTACCTAGTAGTCCTTTACCCGGTGGTGATCCCATTAAACTGATTATAATCACAAATAGAAACATGTGTTTCGGTACAACAAAAATCGGAAGTAAAGTGAACAGTTAAATGACAGAAATATGTGGTCAAATATGTTTTAACAAGGAAATAATTATTTCAGAGAAAGACACAAAAATCAGTCTTCAGTCAAATGAATGACCCCGTAATGTGTAATTAGAAAGTTTATTCAATTCTAGGGCAACGAATCATAATTTGATAGTCCATGTGTAATAAAATTTTCAATACAGATTGTGAGATACATAAAAATATTAAAGAATAAGAAGCTATAAAAAAACAAAAAAAAAAAAAAAAACAAAAAAAAAAAAACGCATATATATATATACGACTGACTTACAGTCGAGCATCGGAAATTCATCAACATACATTTGTATCTTACGAAATTAAAATTTGAAAACGATACTTGCGCACACTGAAGTGATTAATGTTTATTTGAATAAATCAAATAAAAAGAACTTATATAGTTGTGTTTTAAAAATAATTGGCGGCATGAACCGAATTTCGTTTTCATTTTACAACACTTGAAAAATAACTACAGAAAATATGTTGTTGTTATTTTTGTTGTTTTTTTCAACAAGAGTGTGTGTTTTAAGTTCATTTATTCTCGGCGTTGGAATAATCCTATGTCCGAGATTATAGCATCGGGGACGTCTTTTTGAAGCAGAATCTTCCTGGAAGCCCATTCTGCGTTCGTTAGAGGTAAAGGAGACGACAGTACTGTCAAGGCATCAACTTCCTAACTGGTGACAACAAAAACGGCGTTCATTAGCTTTAAACCTCCAGAGTAAGTTACGACAGGTCAACCAATCACCTCTGGTACTTGAGATGACTTGACCTTGACCTGCCGTGTGTCTTCTCCGCGACGTGCATATCCCTTGAGGGATTTTGAGAAGTTTCAACAAAAACCTCCAAAACACGCTATTTATAACACCATTCATAGCACTGACGCTCCGATGTTCTCATCTATTTGCGGGAAATGTTCGACAAGGAAAACCCTACTTATTAACCGCTAACCCTGTAACAACATTTTTTCCGCAGTATATATTTCAAGCTAGTGAGGTTTAAAATCTATCGATTAACTACCATAAGTTGGTTGAGTGTTGGCGGTAAAAAAGAATATAAAACTTCTGATCAATTTTCACTTAGGTTGATTCAATTTTGAATAAGCTTTGCAGATATGTATTTTTTTCAAGAAATATTTAGCTTTAATATTATCCGAAGCCGCCAAAGTCAGCGACGAGTAATGAAATGGGAATAATTTTCTGAAACGTGATTTTATTCAAGATTTGCTTCGGGAGAAGACAACTTACTGTCCGTACAGAATGAATATTAATACTCATCACAAGACAGTGTCTTATTGATCTCAGTTATGGTACATGTAAATAAGTATATTTTTTTATTTTCAATTAAAACAATGCTTAACTTGCAGTTGTTATTATCATTCAATGATATTAAAATGACATAAGGTATTTATGATGAACAGTCCTAGAATATTTTGATACGGAACCGTCAGTTGTAAAATGGTATTATGATCTTATAATGAACAGTCGTCATACCTGCTGGTATGTCACTTATGAATGGTTTTTAGGTTTTTCAAAATTTGCACGATTAACAATCGGAATGTAGACCTAAATGAATTGTTCTGGATTATTAACAAAATGAATTGTCAACCATATTAACCATATATATGAATGGTTGAACGATAAATGGCGCAATGTGCATATCTTCTTATTCAACAGCACATTTTAAGCAAAAAGAAAAGAAACTATAAGTCTGAAACATTCTGTCATAGCCTCCCCATCAGTACATTCAGTGCTTTGATTCATTGACGCGCCTATAGTATAATTGGCGACGCCGGTGAGCGGCGTCGTCTTATATGGAATGCTTTTTATTTTTGCCTATGGAAGGAGCTGTTATTATTAGCAGTTAATTTCATGTTGAGTTAATTAGATTTATTTTGATTCGTAAAAATCAAGTAAACAAATATGTTGTTATATTTGTATTTAATAACTTTATATAAAAAGCATGTGCATTGTGATATTATTTTCACGAAATTGCAGGCTCAGTTTAACAGCTTGTCCCTTAGTTTTATTGACAATACTAAAACCCGGATTTCGAATATCGTTGTGGTCTACATTGATGCCGTAACCATTTCGTTCATTCATTTTTCCTGGATTGACGGGTTTTCGATACGACAAGATATTTTTGGCAATTTTCTGTAGTAAAAAACGAACAGAAATACAAAAAATATAGCCTTACCTTTAATTTAACTTATTTTCTTGTCAATCACATGTTTTCAATTATTTAATCAATGTTATTCCTTTTGAAAATATTCCACAAAAGTCATATATAAATCTGTCCTTCCAGAAAAAAAATTGACGTATATTCGAGACTCCAAAATTGAAGAGTACCACATGTACAGTCACTACCCAAAAGTCTTGTAACAATATAAAAATAACTGAAAACATTAAATTTAAAACATAAACTGTTTGAACTTGTAGTGTTATTTCTGATATGGATTATTCCTCAGTATTTTCAGTGTTATGGCATGGACAGATGAAGACATCATGTGTCCTCACTACAGTCTCTTTGCAACAGTACTTTAGATGTGTCCAGTAATTGCAAGACTGGAAGTCACATTGAGCCCATGAAGTTAAGTCTAATGGAAGGTTAAAAGAGGGACAGTATTTGTTACTGTAAGAGATATGCATTTAATGTTTAGACACTTACACAACTTAATTTGTAACACATATTTGAGATTTTTTTTACTTTTATACTATACAATATCATGTATACATTATAGTTTTCTTTCTACAAGATTATGAATTCCTGTCAATAGGATGTTATATTTATTTTTAATGGAACCTGAGAATTATTAATGTAATGTGCATACAAGTGTATCATTGTATATGGATATAATGTGTATTTCTGTATTTAAAGACTTACAGTTATGATGGATGAGACTTGCATTTAAATTAATTAATGATAATACATATATTGATCAGTCTACAGGTTATAGTTGTTTATACCCAGTGTTAGCTGGCTAATAATAGTATCTATAACAGAGTTTATATATTCTACTAGATTTTGAATTCCATCCATTAGTACCAATGTTAATGTTAGGATTTCATATTTATTTAATAGAAACTGGGAATTATTAATGTTATGTGCATACATGTATATCTTAGTATATTGATATGATGAGACTTATAATATTTCTGAATTTAAAGAGTTACAGTTATGTCATTATTATTAAAGGGATGATACTTTCATTTAAAGTTATAAATGATAATACATGTATTGATTGAAAATGTCCTGAAACTTGGATCAAGCAATATAACTGATAAAGTCTCAAAAAATCATGTTTTGAATGGTTATTCTAATTTTTTTCTAACATGTGCATAGATTGAAAAGGACAGCTTCTGTCTTATCTATTTGTAATGGAGGGACACCGGTCTCAATTTCCAAGCTTCAGGTCTCCCGAGTCAACCCGACAACAGACTTTTCATAGAGTAGATTGTTACTTGCCCTTGAATAAATTTGTACACTTAATTTTATAGCAGGTGATTTTTGCCACATGAAAACCAACAAAGTACAAAAAAGTAACAAGGCGCCAGACACAAAGTGGTATGTTTGTTGCATTTTCATGTTTTCGCCCAGTGCCCTTGATGCAAAATACAAATCAGCCTTCATAAAATTTCACAAAAATCATAGAAAAAGGGTTAGTTTTTTATCCGTACAAAAAATAGATATTGTACATGTATTAGCACAGTTATGTTCACTTTCAAATTGACCTGTTATAAATAATGGCACAACCAATAGTTTACTGTCTAAGCCCTTTTTAGTAAAAATAATTATACATAATATATAAATTGTTATTTTAATTTAGACTATGAGTATGTAAGGTTTTTATTTCTTATTTATTAATTAAGAATTAATTATCTGTTGATTTAAAAATCTAAATATCTGTCACGGTTTAGAACTGTTCACTAATTTAGGCCAGAAAATGTGTAAGCGGCCAGATAGTTCAATCGCTTACAGCCGCGGTACATTATTCTGTGGGTCACAGGTTTGAGTTCTGGTCAAGCTGAAAAATTTCTCATCCAGTGACTGCATATAACCATGAGTTTAATTCACTATGCTCTGTAAACATCAGAAATTCAAGGACATAAAACAATAGAGTGGGGAAATATGTTGTGGTTTAGAACTATTTCATTATTAAAGAGAAAATGTGTAGCCGGCCGGATAGCTCAGTTGGTCTTCTGAAAGTCATGGGTTCGAGTCATGGTCAGGCAGTTTAAGTCAGGGTTTAGAAGTGGTTTTTCTCATTTAATAGATTGTACTTTATTTGAAATGGACAAAGGCAGTATTGCATGATACTTTTAGATACAAAGCATTTGATACAGTTGATCACACTATACTGCACATGAAGAAGTTATTTTTCTTCTTCTTCATGGAACTTGAAGTATCTGCCATATGTAATGACATTCTTACATGCTTCAAGTCTTATCTCTGATAGCAGCTGGTTGATGTGGCTGGTTCTCCTTCTACTACTGCTCTGAGTACCTATGGTGTCCCCCTGATGTTCATTTTAGGTCCTCTTTTATGTCTAATATATGTCAATGACATGTCTGCAACCTAAGCAATAAGCTTTTATTATATGCACAGGCACAAGTATCAGACATGGGAAGAAAAAATATGACAAGATTGATAAAAAAACTTGTGTTCATCTTAAAATTGTCACAAACCAAAAAAATGTAAATAATGACCCCCTTTAAAAATATACTTTAAGTTAATAGTATATTTTTAAATGGGGTCATTATTTACATTTTTTTTTTGTTTGGTTTTTGACACTTTTAAGATGAACACAGTTTTTTTATCAATCTGGTCATACTTTTTCTTCCCAGGTCCGATACTCGTGCCTGTGATTATATGATGATGACAGGTATCCTTGTATTTGGTAAAATAAATAGTAAGATTAGTTAATTGACTATAAATTGTCTTTGCATCTTGGCAAGACAGAGTCTTTTCTTTTTGGTTTAAGTTTCAACTTAAACTGGGCCTATCCTCCAGGTCACATGAAATGGTACTTCTATAAAGTACACATCTTTTGTTAAGTATTTAGGTGCAAACCTGGATCAAATTCATTTGGCGTCGCCCTTTGATGCTTTGCATCAATGCTTTTCTTGTGCTACATTTAGGGCGTCTTTACGCTATGTTTGTATAACGTTAATAACGTCACGTGAAAATAATTAAATATATGCACGGCCGTGCAATACCATATTTACGGAGACGAAAAGACGCCACAGGTATGTGATAAACATGAATAAGACTTAAATGAATGAATGAATAGATAAATAAATAAATAAATAAGTAAAAAAATAAATAAATAAATAAGGTAGTGTAGGGTAGGGTAATGGTACATGTGTAGGGGTAAGGATAACATAAAGCAAAGCAAAACAAGTACGTAATCAAATAAAAAAATAAATAATAATTCTAACACTATCGGAAATTTTCCTATATAGACAAAGAAGGTCGGAAGCGTGCATTATTCTACAACAATGCACTCGCCGTTCTTATTATCTCCCTGTGTATTTTTACATTGAGGGCGCCATTTTGTTTAAAAAAACCTGATAAATAAAAACAATTTTTTTTGTCGAATTTTGTTGTGAAAACTATCTGGAATGAAAGAAAATGGTCTAACTAAGAAAATTAATCCGAACACCAATATCTTTAATTCAGTCGTAAACGTTGTACAGGCGTTTAAAGTGTTGTTTACGTGACGTCACAAAATAGCGCCAAACAGCACGTGCAAAACAATCAAATCAAGTACGCTATTTTAATGTCGCAAACGAGTTTAGTTTTACATTTATTTCACTTTTAATAATTTGTATTTCGCTTGAAAAATTATAGAGTGAAATGAAAAAAATTCTAACACTATCGGAAATTTTTCTAAATAAACAAAGAAGGCCCGAAGCGTGCATTATTCTGCAACAATGCACTCACCGTTCTTATTATCTCCCTATGTATTTTCACATTGAGGGCGCCATTTTGTTTGAAAAATCTGATAAATAAAAACAATTTTTTGTCGAATTTTGTTGTGAAAACTATCTAGAATGATAGAAAATGGTCTAACTAAGAAAATAAATCCGAACACCAATATCTTTAATTCAGTCGTTAACGCTGCACAGACGTTTAAAGTGTTGTTTTCGTGACGTCACAATGTAGCGCCAGACAGCACGTGCAAACAATCAAAATCAAGTACGCTATTTTAACGTCGCAGACGAGTTAAGTTTTATATTTTTTTCACTTTTAATAATTTGTATTATGCTTGGAAAATTATAGACTGAAATAAAATAAACAAACAAAAATTTATCAACGTTTTCAAAATTCGTATTCTCAAAATGTTTCTACACACGGTAGATTTAACGACAGTTTTTTTCAACCCACTGGAACGGCCTTTAAAGAACGTTTCTATTGGAAACTCTGAGGCGAAAACAAATTTAACCGCCAAACATAAAGTCCAACATTATAATAATAATTATATTTTTTCTTGACGTGTTAGAATGGAAATAGATATTAATTCTTTGTGCATTATAGTAAAATAATGCACGTTTTTCTTTCAAATGCTTTGTAATTAATCACTCAGGCCTATCGGCCTTCGTGATTATATTACTACGCATTTGAACTCAAACCGTGCATTATTCTACAATAATGCACTCAGAATTGATATCTATTTCCTAAACAAACAAAGTTTTATCAACGTTTTCAAAATTCGCTATTCTCAAAATGTTTCTACAGACGGTAGATTTAACGACATTTTTTCAACCCACTGGAACAGCCTTGCCTTCGTGATTATATTACCACGCATTTGAACTCAAACCGTGCATTATTCTACAACAATGCACAAAAATTGATATCTATTTCCTAAATAATACATTGTAAATTGTCTTCATTGCCGTGAGATCAAAATCTTAAGCATTTGATTTAAATAAAGGGAATAAAAACGGTTATGGTTATCAAAGCAACGTCATTTTCGTCTTGATAATTAAATGACATATTATTATCTGATTTCCGAACAATAAATCTTGCAAGCTGTACATTACCTTTAATGAGACACATGAGAATATTTAAGGGGAAATTTCAAAATTTAATCATGGTCGTAGGTCATTATGGCGCTTCATGTTTTGAATAAATTTATTGCACGAGTTGAATTAAATTATATTAGAATCTATGCGAGTTCTGGCGAGCATAATATTATTTTATTCAACGAGTGCAATAAATTCAGTAATGAGCTTACACGAATTTAATATTCTATTTATCACATACCAAAAATAAAGAACGTTTAAACTGAAATAAGAGTCATTTTTCATTGACGCGCCTATAGCATAATGCTAACGTTTAACGCGTCTTTACAATTTGTTTGTATAATCTAATGACGTTAGGTCAAAATATATGCACGGCCGTGCAATACCATATTTACGGAGTCGCAAAGTCGGCAAGGGTATGTCAGATAAATATGAATAAGACTTAAATGAATGAGTGAATGAATGAATGAATGAATGAATAAATAAATAAATAAATAAATAAATAAATAAATAAATAAATAAATAAATAAATAAATAAATAAATAAATAAATAAGTAAGGTAGTGTAGGGTATGGTAATGGTACATGTGTAAGGGTAAGGATAACATAAAGCAAAGCAAAACAAGTAAGTAAGTAAATAAATAAATAAATAAATAAATAAATAAATAAATAAATGAATGAATAAATAAATAAATAAATAAATAAATAAATAATAATACATTGTAAATTGTTTTCATTGCCGTGAGATCAATATCTTAAGCATTTAATTTGAATATAGGGCATAAAAAACGGAAATGGTTATCAAAGCAACGTCATTTTTGTCTTAATAATTCATTGAAATATTATTATCTGATTTCCGAACAATTATTCTTGCAAGTTATACATTACCTAAAATGAGACACATGGGAATATTTAGAGGGAAATTTCAATATTTAATCACGGTCGTATGTCATTATGGCGCATCATGTTTTGAATAAGATCGTTATGTAGAAATAAAAACACACAGAAAAACGTTAAAATTGTGACCCATTTTTGTAGTCGTAAATCATCTTATGAATTGTTAAACATGGGAAAAGACATAAAAACATTTGGCTCAGCTTCATGTTTTATTATCCAGGGATATCTAATTTTTCATTGAATTCACTTAATGTTGTTTCAGTCAATGTCATGTCAATATAATGGTTAAGTTATCAATTCTTACGGTTTTAATCTGAGTTAAAATCTGAGTTAGAGAGAAAAAAAACTGTCTTTAAAAGACTTATATTTGATTGAAATGATTTGGTCACTTTGCGATATTGAATTCTTCAAAATGTTAAGAGTTATTTTCTAGCAATTTAGACAAATATAACGACATTTCTGTTATTTCAATATTTGTTACGCAATTTTAAACAAATTTAATATCTTTTGTTATGTTTTGAAATAAGATACTGATGGATCTTAAAGCTTTATTAACATTATCCAGTAAGGATGTATCTTATTTCAAGGCATTTATTAACACATATCCAAGTATGTCTCACAGTCCATTTTTAACCGGATTCACCCGTTTAATTACCAATAAAGTCGTTCTTGAATTGAATCATCGGATATACAAACACTTTAAGGTATTCAGATTTTGGACAGAATACATGTATATGGCTCAGTTTTACTGGCCACTAGCTTATATAACCAAAACCTATATAACCTAAAACATATTTAACCATAACTTTTGTAAACCGAACCAATATAACCAGTACAATATAACTGGATGAGGGTGAAAGTGCTAACAACTGTTAACCTGTCATATAATTTATTGGATGAATAATGAAAATTTCCTTAAAAAAGCAACAAAGGAGCAACATCAAAAGGAACAACGAAACAAACATCATTTGTGTGTTAAGGTTATATAAACATTACGATTATCAAATGCAAATTGACAGTGCAAACGTGCAGTTCTATAAACTTAAATAAATATAACTACTGATAGTCTTTTAGAGAAAATTAAGTACTTTTTTCAATTGTCTTTGGACCAATAATAAAACTCATGTTTTCCATTAACCAATAATTGCCGTGAATTGACTTAAGCATAACATTTACAATCTTTAATGAAAAGTCGAAGAGTTTTAAAATCCGTGAGTAAAGTAATGTTTTACATCGACTTTCTTCAATATCATTTTCCATTACTAATCATTAGGAATGATATATGTCCCCAGAGGGATGACAGTAATCAGATGTAATTGTCGGGTTAATGCTATATTAATAAGGTTAATAATGATCTTGTTACCGCTAATAATACAAGAAAATATGCTTGCATGTGACGTATTGTTTATTTAATAAAAGTATACGGATTTTTTTTTTTCAAATCTGTTAGGCATTTTTTTTAAGGATGTATTCAGAGATATTTCAGTCTGTTAGTACAAGGTGTTTTGTTTTTATGTTATTTAAAAATATTCCTCATAACTTGCATTAGTAAGGCTATTTACCGATAAGACGAAAAAACAAGAATTAATTGATTATACAAAATAATCATTTTTCAACTGTAACTTTCACTTATTGTCTGTACATGTAACATAGCACAACAAGGAAACAACAAGAGAAGCAAATTTTATATCTCGGTATTATTTTTTATTGTAACTTTCATTTCATTTATTTTCCACAGCAAGGAAACAACAACATATTCAATCAAAAACATGTTTGCAGTATTATCATGTTTCTTTAAGTACATAGCGATTTTTTTATCAAATAAATAATATATGCATATGGAGAATTTTTAATGTATCTGTTAAATAGATTGATATAGGTATCTAAAGGAAAGATAGTATAAAACTGGTATAATTTTCCTTTTCAATATCCCCAATTGTAATAATCTATGACAGATAGTCGGTGAAGTCATGAAATATTCATATTTGTTCATATCCATGTTTTAGAATCTATGTATTTCTTTAAACATATACTGGGAGGTGAATACTGGTATATAATAAGAAATATCTAAACATGTTAATTGATACCAAACTAAAATTGTGTTTAAATTGGCATAATTACCAGAAAAACCAACAAACAAACTGTTATCTATCTTTATGCATATATAGTGATGTTACTACATGTACTAGTGTTTAAAAAATACATACTTCTACAAATCTGCATTTGTGGGAATCACATTTATTAACGGCATCTTGCAAATTTATTGTTTGTTTTTATTGAAATAAAATAAACTTTCGTTTATTTATTATCCTATTGTTGCAAAACGATTAAAGACAATATTATTTCACCACGAAATGAGTAACGTTGTTGCTTATTGCATTCTTGTTCCATATTTCCAGGAGGATTATTATATGGCAGGATTATTCAAAAATATCTTCTTATAAGTCTATTTCAATATCATTTTGCATTTGAAAACGATACACACGGGCTATTTAAGAGGGATATTTTAGAAAAAGAGGATTAAGATATAGGTCATACAATTGTTTCTTCTTTTTTTATACTGCCAAGAAAAAAAAATCAACTTTTCTTGAACTAAGAAAAACATTAATGTGGCATTCAGTTTTTTTAAAGGTTAAATATGTTATTTGTAGAGAAATTTGTTCATATAATCGTCAAATCAAAATAATTTTTGTGGAAAATCAAATTTGTCGACGATTAAATACAATGACGAAATCCCCGTGATACCTCTAATCTACCGATCTGTCTAGTAAAGATCTTTTATTTTTAGAAACAAACATCACTGTCATACGGAAGAGCATTAGTGCCGGGTGTATATTTTTTATTAACTCGAAATTTCGACCACTTACTCGAAATTTCGACTTAATAACTCGAAATTTCGAGTTACTTATCTCAAAATTTCGAGTTAGTAACTCGAAATTTCGACTTACTAACTCGAAATTTCGACTTACATTGTACGACTTTCATTGGTTGCCGGTGAAAGCAAGGATTGAATTCAAGATACTTTCTGTCGTGTGAAGCTGTTGCACATTGACAGAGCACCTTTAACATTTATTTAACAGAACAATTTTATAGTGTCAAATTGTCCATATTCTTCGCTTTTTTGTGGAGGGGGGGGGGGGGGTTGTAAAATCACACTTTCCACATTTCTGTGTTAACCGGGTGTTTCTTTTATACGCCAGTTAGTCTGTCACGTTTCTTTATACTAATAATGTTTTTGTAACATTATTCATTATTAACTAATACATGTATTTTTGATATTGTGTTGATTAAAGTTGATAAAAGTGATACTTGTTGTTATATATATGTTGGGAATAATATAAAAGCATATAGTCAGTCCAACAATTTTGACAAAGGCCTCAGCACGCCCTATTTTGGCCACGCCGCGATACTTTCCTCAGATGTCCCACACGTGAAGTATAGGATCGTTTTTTTTACAGGGATGAGAAGAATGTGATTAGTGAAAAGATATGTTCGAACAGATGGGATACAATACAACGTCTGAAGAACGCCTGAACGTACAAATTAAAGGAAGCCTTGTTTTTTTAGGTCGGGTGTGTACATGCAATTACTAAGTTTAAGTTAAATTTCAATAATTTTTGTCCAGGCACCCGTTTCTCCATCTCCATCGTTCAAAGGCTCTTCCTACTATATCTTTTACCATCTAACTAATAACTTTGGCCATTCTTGTAATGTTACTAAGTCGAAATTTCGAGATAAGTAACTCGAAATTTCGAGTTAGTAAGTCGAAATTACGAGTAACTATGTCGAAATTTCGAGTTACTAAGTCGAAATTTCGAGTTAGTATGTCAAACTTTCGAGTTACTAAGTCGAAATTTCGAGTTAGTATGTCGAACTTTCGAGTTACTAAGTCGAAATTTCGAGTTAGTAACTCGAAATTTCGAGTTAATTATTCGAAATTTCGAGTAAATTATTCGAAATTTCGAGATAAGTAACTCGAAATTTCGAGATAAGTAACTCGAAATTTCGAGTTAGTAAGTCGAAATTTCGAGTGAGTTACTCGAAATTTCGAGTTAATAAAAAACATACACCTGGCACTAATTCTCTTCCGTACTGTCGCCTATGATAGCCATCAGCAGACTTCAATAAAGGAGGCTTCACAGTGATATGATGCACGTTTCCAAGATAAAAATACCGAAATTATTAGTTTAAAAACAACACAGGATTTGTTTTAATACTGAATCATGAGCATCTTCGAAAACTATCATATGAAGAAAGTAGAATTCTAGGTAAAATATTTTCACAAAAGTAGCAAAACGTAAACAAAGTGGTATTTTGTTTTCGATATAGGCAATGAGTTATTTTAAAATTTACATCTATTGAACACATCAATAATGTTGTGTCATGATCATTGAACATAATGATTTGTGCCAATTTTGCTCCGCTGGGTGCCGGATGAAAACACGATAATACGACCGTCAAAGTCAACAATTTGTCGTATTTTCGCGTTGCAACACGCGGAACGAAAGAACGACAAAGTAGTGACCGGGTTGCAACGCGAAAACACGAAAAATACGACAAAGTGTTGACTTAGTCATTTTATCGTGTTTACGTTTCTTCATGGAGCGAAATACGACATGATCAATTTCAGCCACCATAGTTTCATTTCTCTCTAAAAAGTATTGTACCGGCTGAACGAGTGTATATGTTTGCTATGTTGTGTTCCAAACACAAACAGATCTTTATTCGGAATATATGAACTAAAAATGTCATTGCGGGCACACGATCTTTCGTACAGATTTAATTGCTTATGACATTGCGAATTATAAATAGGAATAATCCGGTTTGATGGCAGTAACATTTGCACGAAATAATTTTGATGGCAAATGAAAGGTCTTTATTCACAGGGCGCCATGCAATATAATGTCTGCTCTTGATTTTATGATCATAATGAAACCTGACAAAATCGAACCGACTTGCATAATGTAACAGAAAATAGGTACACGCATTGTTGATCTATTTTGCATTTCAAAACTTATGAAAAAATTTGATATGGATTTAAAAAAAAAACAGTAGGTATTTTAAACTATCAAAGCGGCATTCACCTTTTATTTTTTGTTGGCAAACACATTTGTTTTGTTTCAAATTAAGTATTTCAGTAATTTTATCCGGTCAGTGCCTCGTGTTACTGTTAAGCCTTTTTCAAAACAGCGCCCTGAGAGCTATTTAGAGTGTCATTGACACTCGATTCTAAAAATAGAAAATCGGGTAACGCAGTTTCCTTATTGTTTTACATTGCCCTGGGTTTGAAACATTATCTAAAAAAAAGCTTTTGTAAGAAAAGCATTTCGTTAAAAATAGTTTGAAGCCATTTCTTTATTCAAAGCCTATTGCATTTCTAACTAGGCATTCGATTTCAGAAATATTGAAATTACACATTTGAGTAAAAGTATTCTCAGGAATATTTATAACATTAAGCAAATACAAGTTTTTTGTTTGATCCATTCGCAACAATTATTCCTTTGTTGCACGTGATCAAAAAGGATATTTAAATAACATATAGGTCGTGGCATGACAGTCCGTAGAACAGACGATACAAACGTACGTCTATTTCGATTACCATTTTAGATATAACGATACAATATAGTAAGCAGCGTTTCGTGCGAGGAAATGTTCAGCACGATTTTTAATGCATTGAGATATAAGAAAGTTTAATGATATAGATTGTTTATTCACTTTAACTACTTAAATTAGGATTTGAATTAAACATCACCAACAGTTAAGAATTCAAGTATGTAGTAAAATAGATTACCTTAAGTATCCTTAAAGAACGTCCAAAAACGACACAACTGAAAATGCTGCAGAATTGTATGACCATCTCTTTTATACGTCTAAGGCCGATTGATTAAAGTAATAGAGCTTTTTGATACACAAACTTATAATTTTGAAAAGTAAGCATTCACAAACTGAAGTTACTAAAGAAGCTCTCGTCTTATTTAAGGTTTAAGAATTTGAAGAAACTGATAAATTACAAAATCTTAAGTATAGATAAAAAGATCAACAAGCGAGATCCACGCTCACATAGTACAATCCCGACAACATTCATTAACACAAGACCACGGGAACGGCACGCAATAGGGCACCGCAAGGGTTTGCGTTCAACACATTTTAGTAATATTGCGCAAGTGACCGGATCACTTCTCCCACATGATTCTTGAATCAGCGGTGAGAGACAAAAATACATTAGACTTGCTGTCCAAGATCATTTATGACGGGGAAATTTCGCCCAACATTTTGAAAGATCTTTGAATTCAAGGTCAGTTCATTTTAAATGTCTATAGAGATTCATAACTTGACATGAGGTTATCTCTTAAAATCTTGATATCCGGAAATATTTAATATAATACAAAATAAATCAAAGGATGCAATTTTAGTTAAGTTTATTATTATCAGTTTTACATCGTTTCACAATTACAATGGTAAGGCTATAAATCAAAATAACAATAAAACGTATAAATCGCATGGCGTCTTGGGTATTAAGTGTACATCGTAAGATGATATTGACTAAACAATTAAACCAGCACAAAACCAAACCAAAACCAAACCAACTACGTTGATATTTATTGCGTTTATTTCGAAAATGAACTAGATTCAAAATTTGGTACAATCTTAAGGAAATTTCGATATTAATTAAGCATATTGTTGTTTTATATGATACTTATAATACTAAAAAGATGCATTTATTGGGAAAGCTTAATCGTAAAACAACACTGTTTTGGTATTAGCTAATTCGTTTGGTGCCGAAGAGTCAAAATGGTATATTTTCTTATGGCTCTTAGATATTATCGACATGAAAGGCTTACATGTATCAATTTATTTCCAGATTTTTTTACAATATTAACAACAATGCTGAAAATATTTTCAATTTCATGTATGGACGTTTTATACACAAATCCAAAACAGGTAATAGTTGGTTCAAGTTTTTATTCAAACTTTTATCAAAGCAGGAAAACAAGTATTTTTGCCAGAGAAACTGTGATCTGAAATAGGCATTGCCTTAAAATTTCAAAATATTCGTTATAGAAGACAACATTGTCGGTATAATGATCAAATTAATGAAAATAAAGACCTCTTAAGAATAATGTAGCAAAAAACAAAAAATTAAACACAGCAGACTCAGTTTTATTGATTATGTTTGTAACAGAGAATCAAAGTCGCATTTTTTTCCGAGCCCCCTTATCACCGCCTTAAGCAATGTTCAATTCTCAACACTAAGAGTATTTATTTTTAATGGACCAGAAAAATCAGGAAGAATATTTCGTAAACATAAAATTGTGAAATTTTCTATAACAACTAATGAATTTCTGTCGCACAATTAAAAATTTTGACTAGGTTCATGTTTATTAACAACATGATAATTGAGATTAAAACATTTAAACAAATAAACGAATATGTGCTTATTTTTTCTGATATTTCAAATGCCGATATTACTGCTTCTTTATCTTAAATTCTTACTGAGCAAAATAAATGTACAGTAACATTAAATTCGTAGCATTAAATTACATAATATCTAATCATCTCTTATCGCCCGCAAGCAAAGTGTGTGTCTAAGACTTAACATTAGCTTCTATTTTATTAGCATAAAACGTGCTCAAAATAGCGAGTGTCAGATAACGATAAATTAAGCAGCTAATCGATACATAAGAAAAGTAATTCACATTCACTAGAAGCTTCATGCAGCAATTAAATTGATGAAAAATATAGGTAAATGTCGTATCTAATTGACACATCAGAACCCGCTTGTAACAATTAATTATATTCGGCAGTCTGTTTTATGGAACGCCGTGACTGTCTTATGTTATCAATGTTTTTGCTATCGTGTGAAACGATGATATTATTTTGTCATTTAAGCATATAATCATGTGCAATTAAATCATGTCTTGTCTAAAGACAATGCTGACTTGTTCAAACAGCATGTTAACTTGTCAAATAATCATTATGACATGTGCAGACAACATGTTAACTTGTCAAAGTATTATGATGACTTGTGCAAACGACATGTTAACTTGTCAAAATATCATTATGACTTGTGCAAACGACATGTTAACTTGTCAAGATTTCATGATGACATGTGCAAACAGCATGTTAACTTGTCGAATTATCGTGATGACATGCTCATAATACCTTAACAAGTTAACATGTGTTTTGCACAAGTCATCACGATTTTTTGACAAATTAACATGTTGTCTGCACAAGTCACCATGATAAAGTGACAAGTTAACATGGCATTTGCACAAGTCATCATGATACATTGACAAGTTAACATGCTGTTCGTACATGTCATCATGAAATGTTGACAAGCTAACATGTCGCTTTCACAAGTCACCATGATACTCGGACAAGAAAGCATGTTGTTTGCACATGTTATCACGATGATCTGACAAGTTAACATACTGTTTGCACATGTCATCATGAAATTTTGACAAGTTAGCATAGCATTTCCACAAGTCATCATTATACTTTGACAAGTTAAAATGTCGTTTGCACAAGATATCATGATACTTGGACAAGTTAACATGCTGTATGCACTTGTCATAACGATAACTCGACAAGTTAACATGCTGTTTACACATGTCATCATTTTTACATGTTAACATGGTATTTGCACAAGTCATCATGATACTTTGACAAGTTAACTGTACGTTTTGACATGTCAGTATGATACAAGGTAACATGTCATTTGCACAAGTCATCACGATTCTTTGACAAGTTCACATGTTGTCTTCACAAGTCATCATGGTTATTTGACATGTTAACATGCTGTTTGCACAAGTCATCATGATAATTTGACAAGTTAACATGCTGTTTGTACATGTCATCACGATAATTCGACAAGTTAACATGTCGTTTTCATAAGTCATCATTAAACTTTGACAAGTTAACATGGCGTTTGCACAAGTCATCATGACACTTTGACAAGTTAACATGCTGTTTGCACATTTCATCACAACAATTCGACAAGTTAACATGGTGTCTGCACATGTCATCATAATAATTTGACAAGTTAACATGCTGTTTGTACAAGTCAGCATGTTCCTTTGACAAGACATGATGTAAATTGCACATGTTAAAATGCTCAAACGACAAAATAATATTATCGTTTGACAAGATAGCAAAAACATTAATAACATAAGACAGTCACGGCGTTCCATACTGTTTGATATATGATTGCCGGTATAGGAGATATTAATAGCATTTTGCCCGAATGCCTTTGCATGCTGTGGTAAGAGGTCATAAAGATGACATGCAAGTATATACCCTTATATGGTTATTCACCACAAGATGTTTTTTGTTTGTTTGGTTTTACGTCGCATAACTTAAGTCATATTGCGCCGAAACACGATTTTGACTAACCTCGGGTGCTACAAACTTATAGCAACCATTTTGAATGTATAAAGAGGAACTGTTAATAACAAGGTTAGTTTTCATAATGAATACACAAAAAAATCCATTGCGACATACACGGGTATTTAGCCCTTTCTGTTTAATATCTAAAGAAAAATATTAATGTTAATGAAACTTTTTTAAAATGTGTATTGCATTCAGGAGACTTAGCTGTATCATGTGCCGAACGGAGTTGAATATCAATGCTTTTATAATTTCACAATTATCCAATTGCTCATAAATATGATCCACACTTAAGTTTATCCACCAGTATTCGTGTTCCCGCAGTATTATTTTCTTGTCTAAAAACTGTGTTGAATGAAAACACACTATAATTGTTAACGAGATAGAAATGGAATAAAAGCATTATGTTCCGGATAAATGTTTGAAAAGAGATCCTGTAAATTCACTTAATTTCGTAGTCATGGAATTTTGTGATTTTATCACAAAGAACATTGCGTGGGTTCTCAAATTTGAAGAATGTTTATTTTTCCGAGAGGTAAAATGTAAATAGGTTGATGCTTAAATAATCTTAAAGCAGACGAAATGAAATTTTGTTGGACTTTAAATTCTTAGATTGACCTCTTTGCGAATACCATGAAAATTTGTTCCACCACACGAACAGTCCATTTTGTTTAGCTATGACTTCAATCATTTATCAGAATAGACACTTATTTCAGCACAAGTCTCTGTGTTAGATAACAGAACAGTAACAACGACCTATATCTGTCAACAGATGTCTTTCTTATAACTTTCCATACCGTTTAATTCAATCACTGGAAAAGGTTGTTATTTTCTCTTCTCTATTTTTTATAATTCACACGAATAGACAAAACATTAAATGATTACTTGAGTGAATAAATTAAAAAAAGCAATATGCTTGATATTTGTTTTCAAATAATTATGTAAAGTACACTTTTCAACAAGAAGAGAGATATCTTGATCATTTCTTTGTTTCAGTGCTATTGTGGCACTTGATAGAAGTTTTCCACTGTAAAGTCATTAGGTATAAAATTATCTATATGGCGGTTGGCATACATGCTCAAAATATTATATAATCCTTAAGGGTAAATAAAATATGTGGTTGACTGGCAAACAAAAAAAAACTGTATATGTAGTAAGCAAATAGTATGTTATGTGTTCTTGTATAGAAATATTTTATAAATTAGTTATTTTTCATTATGTTCAGGACTTTCTATGATATCTTTCACATTTCTGTGATAATAAAAAAAAAGTTTCATTTGCTAAAAGATGTTGTTTACATAATTTGCAAAATGAAGTGTTGTTCATGCTATTGACTTAGCTCAGTGACAGACACGGGTATTGTCTAAAAAAGATCAGCAATTGTACCCGTAATCTTATTAATACTAAATGATTGATACAAATTCACTTGGGCTTTCTCTATGATATTGTCTTTATATACTAAAGATCGTATTTTTTTTTCCAAAAGAACAAAACTGGCTTGAGTATTGACCAGCTCTGCTGTTCTGTCATTGGTTAGTATTTGTTGTACGGTAACTGACAATAATTCAATATTTGCTTTCTGGGTGCTTTGTTTTAAAATTGTATGTATGAATCGCATGCTAAAGTATGTTGAAATCTTAATGAAAGTGACAAGAGAACAAACTTAAGGCTAATATTTCACATGCTGTAATCCTGTTATTATCTATTTCACATGCTTTAATTCTGTTATCATTTATTTGTAAAATACGTCAAAAACCGAAACAATTAAAACTAAATGCTAAGTATTTAAGAAAAACCGCTGACTTATTTTATCGTCAAGGGAGAAATGTTTTACATTTTTGTTTCATTCTTTTGTGAAAAAAAAACAACATTCATTGTATTCATTTATTTAGATAAATCTGGAAACAGGTCAACTTTCTGAGATTTCTTTTTCAAAGGAGAACATCTGTCTTTTAACATTTTATGGTCTTGGAATACAAGATAACGCGTTGATTTATTTGACAAATGTCGGTATTTGGGTGATAAAAATGTACTATAGGGTCGCGATAAATGTAATAGAAATAACACATAAATGTCAAATTGAGCTAAATCAACAAAGGTTATATACTTATTGCAATAATAACTCTCCAAGAATTCTCTTGATCGTAGTACCACTTCCTTTTTTGTATTTAAGACGAGTACTTAATTGTAGAATCAATAGTTTTGCTACCTTTATGGAAATGTGTCACAGTTAAATCGTATACTACATATACATGCACAGTGCGTTAACTGGAGTGAAGGTATTAGTAACCCACACTCCAGAGCATGCCCATTGATTGGTTCATTTAGTCTGGGGTTTACATATTGTGACGACAGAGAAAGGGAATATCTTAGAAATATCATATGCTTGTTCGTTGGTTACTTTTTTCTGGGGTTTCGTATTGTGATAACAAGGAACGTGTTTTTATTTTTGTCTATTTTACAAATAAGAAAGAAAATCAAAACACTCGTCTATTGATCCCTCGTACAAATCAGCTAGCCTCGTGCTTCGATGCTCTTTTTATTACTTAGTTTATATATTTGTATTAAAATCAGCTTGGTTATTAATGTTATAACGGATACATCAAAATGATATCAAGAAGTATAGTTAATGTATTTATAGATGAACATGTTGTTGCCATCTTATTTTACCAGAGATGAAGCTTACTCCTTTCGATTAGAGTTTGGAACATTGTTTTGTGCTGAAAATATGATATTGCCGCAACCGGTGCTGTGGTGCTTAAGCTTATGCTTTGTTTCGGTCTTTTTTTGTCTCATAAAAAGTCAGTGATTTTGGATAATTGAACATCGTATTAATTACTTTTCGGGTATTCTACTATTCTTCAATTTCTTTTTGCATTTGCAGACATTCTATTTGGGATACATTTTGTTTTTGACCGGACTTTGTACAAAGTTAATTTTCATTATAATTATCCGCTATTTTATAAGTAACAGAGGGCCGACATGTTTAACCGTAACAGCATATATATTTTCCTAAATCAACTTTCTTTGGTCCTGTTCTAGCAAAATAAAAAAAGAAACAATTATGGTAAAAGTTCTCATACTTATAGAATTGATATTCAATTTTATAGCTTTTCCAATGTCACGACCTCTGTGAGATATTATAAATAATATCATAACTTTCTCAGTATATGCTTACTTTTAAATGTTTTCATTTTGTATTTTCAATTATTTCATACTGTAATACTTGCTATATAACCATATATATTTTGTTATTATTCAACCAGTTGTTTTTGACAAAAGTTTCTTTCATAATTCCATGCATCGTTAATGATCCAACAACTCCAGACGATAAGTAATTTATTTCAGTAATCGGCGCAGGCTTCTACTAAAAGTGAATGGTGCTGCGATTAAAGATCCTATAACACATTTTTTTCATGGTTTTATTTCAAAAATATGATGCTCAAATTAAGATTTGTTATTTTTTTAAGTTCCAATAAGCATTATTTATAAAGATATTACCGAATTTAAAATTTCATGTAAATAAAGGGAAGTAATTAGAAATTTATTTTCTATAAATTCTTAGCCAAAATTTCCATTAAGAAATGAATGCATATAATTTATTGATTAAATATAATGTGCATAAATATTTGCAGTACACATTTTACATATTCTTCGTTGTTTGGATATTGTTTTATTTGCATAATTATATCCATATATAATGTTTTGCAAGTGTGGTATACAAACACCAACAATATCAATCACAAAACATACAGGATCTTTAATATGTGTCGTTGACAAGCGATTGCTATATATTTATTCTATAGCATTATCTTTTAAGAACTGAATGATACAAAATAAATCAAATTAGTTTTGATATAAGTAAACATGATTATAAAAGGGTTTATCTTGGATTCCACGGATGTGAGAGCAAAACGTATTGTGATGATTGGTGTAAAAAATATGTGTGATTTTCATTGTCGACAAAATATTTTGCTTTATAAAGCCCTAGGCGTCACATTTCTTTAAAATTGAATGAATCCGGAATTTCATATATTAAATTATCAGATGAAAATAAATACAATATACGTTCAACTTATCGGATAGAGAGATATAGAATCCCCAAAGAAAGCCCGAAATAATGAAATCGAAAATGTTGCAGGCTCAGTGTGATTGAGCTTGGTCATGGCCGATACAAGAAATTGCAAGTCGCCGTCCATGCCCCAAGCAACAATGTTTGTAAAGATCATGGAATATTCATTTTTTTATTGTTTTTTATACTGTTTAACAAACTTTATATGTCTCGATTAAAAGAAAATAAGTGAAAGAAGTGAGACAAGCTTATTCATGGCCGGAAGTGGTCTGTACAAGCTACCGTTTAATTGGAACACTATTTGCTTTTTCTACATTTTGAATGAAAAATTGTCTTCATATCTTCTCATAGTAGTAAATCAGTATTTCTGGTGATGTTTTATGATAAGATAATATAATAGAATAAGAAAATAAAAAACGACAAAATTAAAAATGTTGCTGGTTCGTAGACGGCTCATGTTAATCAGTAACAGGTTTGTATATTTTCACATCTATTAGACTTCTAAATATTAAAGGTTTCTCTAAAATTGAAATCCTTTTTTGTACGCCCACACTTTTAATTTAAATGCAATAAAACTAAGCTGGTGGAAGATGAAAATTTATCAGCAGTAATTTCAATGAAAAAAGAAACTGCAATGTGGCTGTCATGAACATAATGTACAAATTTTAATTAAGTAGCAGGTATAATATTTAAATGACAGATGTCTGGTTATGTAAGAAGATAAAAGAGTATTTTAAACGAAGATTTTAATGAAATCAAAGTCCGGCAATATAACGTCAGAATGATATAAGAATTATCATCACTCCAAGTTCTCTTTGCTGTTGAAGAAAAACAACAATCAATTCGATTTAACAATGGGGTATTTTTAGATGCATGGCATAGTTCGTACAGAAAACAATTCTGTTCATGGTTCTGTACATGCCTTGAATTATATAAAACGTGCTTTCTTATAGAAGGCTAGAATTTATTGTTGATCTCTTATTCCATGGGAAACGCCGGAAGTGAATTTCATTGAATGTCTTCTTACAGTAGGAAATATTCATTACGATACGAAGTATCAAATATGATAGCCTTTGCATAGTTGAGAAATGACAATTTAACCATCAGAAATGAGTATTTCTTCCTTCTGTAAAAAGGGCAATGCGTTGTAATTAATGTTGTAATCATGGATTTAGAACATAAAGGGCGCTAATCACCTGAGAAAATAGCAAACGATTTCTCATCTATACGGTCATTGAAATGAATTCTGATAGAGGTCACAAAAAAATAAAAAATATAATCTCTTAAAACTTTTTTTGGCTTAAGCGCTTAAGTAAAACAAGTAGAACAATAAGATCCATTTTTTCTCGAAAAAAAATTGGGTAGACGAGGCTGTTTAAACCACTGTCATTAATCATAATTGCCTGATAAACTTCTGTTTGATATTTGTCTTAATAACGAAACATTTGTGCGTGTCTCTTGTATCAAACTTTACAATAGAAAAGGAAGAAAAGAAAAAAAATGAAAATCTCTGAAGAAGATGTTGGTTTACATTTATTGTCAAGAAATAAAGTTATGAAATCACTTTTTGTTTTAATAGTTAGTGTTTTGACATAGACACAGGAGAAAAAGTTATAATACTATAACGACAATTTTTTGGTTTTACCTCACTCTATTTTCTCCATTTCTTAAACATTCGGTAATCAAGATAGACACTTATTTCTCTGGTTATCATCATGACACTAGAAAGTAATAACAAGATCTACATATGCCCTGATAAATTAAATTCACAATCATTGGTAATCAACCTTGCTAATATCACGTGTCATTGTTGTGTCACAAACTAGAACACATTTAGCAAAATAAATAATGATTGTCCAGAGGCTGTTAGGATCGTAGCACCAAATAACACAGATGTTCATATAAAGCACTTTTAACATGCATGTTAAATTACAAAATTACAAATTTATTCTACATTCATTAATAAAATTCAATTTCAAAAAGATATAAGTTGTTTTTTTCAAGTAGTATACATATGGTTTTAATTGTAAAATGGTATTTAATTGCACTCATGATTAATAAACCAAACTTAGATAATGTTTCAAACATTAAAGATACAAAATGAATGATGATTTGAGTAGCCAACTCTCGTTTTGCTAACTGATTGGTCACGAATTTATTGACAACATTATCAGTTTGGAAACGAAAAATTAATAACAAAAATGATAATCATTAAGAACTTCCTAGTAAGGATTTTTTTGCAGTGCACTTTTTCAAAAGGTCACATAGGTTAACTAACCATTAAACAGGCCTGTTTGATAACAAGCAGCGATAAATTATTAGACCTAAATCTGATCATGGCTAAAATGATTGACATACAGTCTCCTGGGAGAATTGTCCTGAAATGCTGATATCTTCATCCTTAAGTTATTTCGTTCATGTTTACAAGATATAATAACACGGATCTTTTTTTAATGTAATTTGGCGGCGAAGATAAATCAACGTAACAAATTTATCATTCGTTATATTGACTCGGGTGAACATAATGGAGCAGTCACCCCTGCCCCAGGCAAACACGCTCGTCATACTTATTAATTGCATCAAAAATAGACTGATAATGACGGTCGCATGAAACATAAATTGCCATGATTTATATATTTTACTTCTATTATCTTAAAATAGGCATTGGTTCTATAAATGTGTCTTTTCTTTCTATAGAAATTGCACGGAATTTTTTAGACATTTCCACCGGGTATAGACGGCAATTAAAATGAGTTTTATGAGAGAAATTAAACTTCGAACAGGAAAGTTAGGTATAAAATTTCGTACATATAGATTGACTGGATTTGTGTCATATCCGTTTACGTTAAGAATTGGTATTTTAAAGTTATCTGTTTGGGTAAATTGTTATGCAAGAGCAATGACATATGGATATTTTGCTTTCAGATATTTAACAAAAGTCTATTGCTGCAGTGTTTTCTAGGAAGAACAACGATTGTCAGACCTCTCCTATCCCCCTAAATATCTAAAATATATGGCCATATATAATGTTCAGGGAAAATTTCCAAATATTTACGAACTGAATAAGTAGTGCAGAATATAATCAGACTGTAACCAAGCTGTTATCTTGGTTTGCACTTAACGCATACTAGTAGGTAGATTCTGTAATCATAGCTCGGCTGTCCTTCGAAACAGACGACCTAGAAATTCGCAGGTTTCAGCGATTATTTTCCACTTTACATACCATTGTTTTGGATGTTCAACAATACCCTTGCCCAAAACAGTATTACGTGTCACAGGACAGACATACGACCATGTCAACGTTTTATCAGAAATCTTTTGATAAGTTTGAAACATAATTTCATTCCAAATATTAAATTTTTGTTTCCTTCATGCACGTTATGTTGATTGAAAACAACCAATTTTGCTATTTTGTTCTGTAGAACAAACGCATCAGATTCTGATATTCGATTAATACCATTCTGTTTTAGTGTTTAGAACGAAAAATATATAAAATAAAATAATGATGATAATAAAAAAATATAATTTATATTAATTAAACAATTATATTAGTAATAACAAGATATGTGTGTAAAACATATATGCCCCCTTTTGGCAGCCATTTAGTCAAGTAATCAGGTTATTATGACTGACGTTTGAGAAAGTTACCAAAAAAAAAAAGAAAAAAAAAAAAGGGTTAATTAATGGTCATCATTACTAGTCACTAGGTAATTGTGACCGCAAAGGTTGTGTGCAACAATTTTATTTAAAGTGTTATGTATGCAACATATAACATGTATACAATTTATATCTGACCAGTTGGTATTTACAATAATATCATTGTTCTATTTTTAGAACATAAACTACATGTATCTACTAGAACTTTCTTAACTGTTGTAGAAAACTTCTGGAATGTTCTTTATTGTTGAAGTTGCTAGATTATGATTACTTTAGAACATAATAGACTTTTCTGGAATTTTCTTAGTTAATATATATAAAGTGACATTTTTTATCATTACTGGTACCTTTTAAGTCATCAGTGATCTTTTAAGTCATCAGTTACCTTTTAAGTCATCAATATATTTGGAGTATTTTTCAACTTGGATATTAAGTGATTTATTGGAGCTTGGATTATTTTAAAAAAGTTAAAATTATTCTTGTGGATTTTATTGTGGGAATTTATTCTAAAGTGTTCTTGGATTTAACTTGGATTTAAGTGTGCTATTCAAAAAAGGATCATTCCAGGATCAGACTAGACATTTAAGATTTCATTTTTATTTGGACTTCAGGTATTTGTAAACATAATTTGTTATTTTATTTTTCTTTAATAATTTTTCTGTAATAAATTTGTTATTGTTACAAGTTTGTTGCTGGCTTTTCTTTCTCGTTACGCCTGGCTCGTAACAGAAATTGGGGGCTCGTCCGGGATTGAATATTTCTTTTTGGCTACATTATTGGAAATTATTACCGTTTATTTTACATTTTATTATTACCGTATTTACTCATCTGAGTTGATATCATAGTTGTTCTATTAAGTGTGCCTTTCAATTTTGAAATTTTTGAAACACATCACTTTTAAGTTTAAAACCAGCAGCAAGCAGTCATGTCTTTTGATTTAGAAAAGTTTGTAGCTGAACCTTCCCAGCAGGTATTGGATTTGGCTAAAAAACTGATTTGCTTGATCTTGCAAAAAAGTATAATTTATCAGAAATTAAATCTTCATTGCGTAAACAAGAAATTAAAAATCTTCTGATTCGTTATTTTGTGGATGAAGATATTTTTGGAGAAGATGCACTTTCTCACATTGTTGAAAAACACTCTGAAATTTCTGAATTAAAGATAAGAGAGCTTGAACTTCAATTTAAATTTGAATTAGAAAAAATGCAGTTAGACAAAGAAAGGGAAGAAAAAGAAAGGGAAAGGCAGTTTGAAAAAGAAAGGGAAGAGAGAAAATTAGAAAAAGAAAGGGAAGAGAGAAAATTAGAAAAAGAAAGGGAAGAGAGAAAATTAGAAAAAGAAAGAGAAGAGAGAAAATTAGAAAAAAGAAAGAGAAGAGAGAGAATTTCAGTTAAGAATGAGAGAATTAGAAATCAAAGAGAGAACAAATCAGTTTGAACATAGAATAAATTCAAAATTTGATGTCACTAAAAATATTAGGCTTGTTCCACCTTT